>NC_057798.1:706559514-706561539 GCF_018294505.1 Triticum aestivum | reverse complement strand
TTTTGACGAATGCCCCCGAGTTTCTTTTTTTATAGATTTTTCAGCGACAGTAATACATGAACTTCATCAACTTTTTTTGTCCAAGTAACAAAAGATGTAGAACAAATACGAAAGAGTGCAATTTTTATTCCACGACTTTCCAGTGATTTCAATCATTCCAGGATCGGGTTTTGCATGAACTTCTTAAATACCGGTCTACGTGAAACAACACTTGTGAGAATAAGGCCCCGTTCGGAAGTGCTCTGCCTCCGTGCTTCTCCGAAAGCGGGCGAGAATCTGACCGAACGCTTCGGCTCCGCGAAGCCAGCTTCAAGAAGCGGAGGCGGCCTCCAGTGCAAATTTGAGAAGCTGCCGAAGCCCAGCTTCACGAAACGGCGGAGGAGAAGTTCGGCATAATTACTAGAGGAATGCCACCGCAAAGTCAGAAGACGATTCGTTTTGCACTATCGCTACAGCTCCTGTTTTCCTATCGCTACAGCTCCCACCAAGTCAGCCAGAAAGAGCAGCCGAACGCTCGCCCAACTCCCGCGAGAAGCCAGCCCGCCCAGCTCCTGCGAGAAGCTGGCTCGTTTGGGAAGCTGGAGAGCTTCCGAACAGGGCCTAAGTCCACTTAAATCAGAATCCAATGAACAATATTTATTTTAATTTATCTTGTTATCATCATTTAGTGGTTTCATAGATTTTGTCTCACGGACATTAGCACAAGCACCTGATGTTCTAGTAGTACAAGAAATGACCAATTGAAAATCAATGATTTTTTCCAGTAAATAGCAACACTACAAAAGAACGTGGACGAATGTTCATTAGCATCAACTGTAAAAATGGGATGCCAAAAACACACACAGACGTTCGGTTGCACTATCTGCAGCCGTCCAAGTACACGCACAATGGCAGCTGTCGAGCAGACCAAATACAGTAGCAGCTCCCTTCCCATATCCAGTCGCCAGCTCCATGCCAACATCTTGTCTGTCGCTCACAACACTGATTGCAGCAGGGAGAGGAAACAAGTGCTGGTGTAGCTTGGCAGGATCGAGAGATGGCGACCCACACATGAGCACACACATCGAACTGAAGAGGTCGCCCAGAACGAACTTCACAGTGAGCATGCACACCCACACATCCATGTCCAGCTTGGCTAGGCCGGCAAGAGCGACAGAGGAGAGGACACCAATTCTGGCCATCTTGACGACATCTACGTTCTTGCTGACCCTGCCGGAGACTCGCTGTAGGGGTGGTGTGACTTGTGCTCATACGAAGTTTTCCTTCCAGGCATGTATCGGTGGAACTGCTACCAATTTTTTTGTTGAACTGATACAGACGAATTGCCTCAAATATTTATGGAGATATACTGAAGAACGCTGCAGTTTTTTGCTGCAAGAAGTGTCGTTGTCCTCACTCTGATGGAGTAACTCACCGCGGCAGCACCACTTCCCACGTGTTAGCATCCGCTGGATACGTGGCCTACGAATGTCCTTGACATAGTAGGTACTAGTCGAGAGCGACGACGCCGGCGCCGAAGGAGAGGATCTCGTCGTCGTCGTCCTTTGCTTTTGAGTAGTACGTCGCGGCTTGATCCCTGGTGGGGGCCTGTGCCATGGCGGCGCGCAGGGGCATCACACCGGCGAGGGTCGGGCTGCTGGCTCACGCCAGGGAAGGAGGCTGGCGGACCGCGTCACCGGAGGTGGAGGCGGGGTGGATCAGGGAAGAAGGGGTCGGGGGAGGAGGAGTGCCGGCGACGGGCAACCGGGTGCAGCGCCGTAGAAACAGGGCGAGGGATGGCCGGAGATCGCGGCACGGGTCACCTTCCAACGCGTCGTCGGGCCCAGCAAGCGACGAACGCGGCGGCAGGATCCTGTGCGGCGGCTAGATCCGCGTGGCGGCGGTAGGAAGCCGGACTCGGGTGGTTGAGAGGTAGGTAGCTGGTGAGGCGGAGTGGAGCGGCGGTGGCGCGTGGGGAGGTGCGAGGGTCGCGGCCGCGCCGGCGAGCGGGGTGGATTTAGATAGATGGCGATGCGGGGGGCGGGG
>NC_057798.1:706556699-706559204 GCF_018294505.1 Triticum aestivum | reverse complement strand
TGGGGTTGGGGATGGGATTTCTTTTTTTTTTTTCTTTTTGTGAGTTCGGGAACACCTCCGCTCCGGAACCAGATCCTCTTGTTGGGAAACCGGGGCCACCACGATGGGTGGCGGCGGCTAGCGCCGAGTCGCTATGGATATTCTTTCCCATTTCCCCTCTTTACGTTAAGGGAAACGTTTACACGCGGTGCGCCGGCGGAACGCTCTGACCGGTCATTTCGCCACGCTGGCGCTAGCCATCAGGAAGTGAACACGTGTACCTTATCCTCTCCCTAACGCCCGCATCCACTTCTTCTTCCTTGCGGCCGTGACTTCGCTTTTCCCCATCGCTTTCTGCCTCGCCTCCTCCGCCATAGCACCAGGCAGCTCCGAGCACTCCTCCCTTCGCGCCTCACGCTGCACCTCCTCCATGGGGGTGCTGCTCCCATGCGCCATGGCCTGCGAGCTCAATGTTAGGGCGGCCATGGCTTACGAGCTCGGGGCGGATTGTGACTAGGGCTCCGACGAGCTGCTATGGGCGCCATGGCTTATGAGCTCGGGGGCAGACGACGTCGAGGGAGACTGCGAGCTGCTATGGGCGACGCCGTTGAGCATTTGCTACTGGAAGAATCTCATCGGAACTGCGAGCATCAAGCGACACCTCCCATGTTACAACTGGTGTTCAAGGAAGCTACCACAGGCGCCGCAAAAAGCTTCAACCGGTGACGCCAAATGCTGGGACCGCTCAGTGCCATCGCAAAAAGCTACAACCGGCGTCACAAAGAGCTTCGACCGGCATCGCAAAAAGCTTCAAGCAGGACGACACATGTCAGGGCTGGCTACTGTCAATACCAAAAAAGCTGCAACCGTTGTAGCTTTTGCTACTACTAGCGTCTTTGTTTGCTACATACTTCACGGATTAACTACGACGTGCGACGACAGCGGCGATCAACAAGTTGTATGTTTTTGCTGGAACGAAGACTATGTGTGCTACAACCGGCCATGGCAGAGCTACCACCGGTGAATTTTTTTTGCTACAACCATGTACGGATTAGTTGTGACCTCGGTCGGGAGCTGCAATGGTTGATGTTTTTGCTACTCCCTGCGTCGTTGTTTGCTACATGCTTCATGAATTAGCTGTGACGTTCGACGATGGCGACGACGTTTTTTTGCTACAACCGCTGCTGGTTTTTGCTTCATCCATTCGTGGATTAGCTGCAACCCGCTACGGCTGCACGGCGGTTCGCTGCAACTGTGCTTCAATTTTGCTACCACTGGCGAAGATTTTTGCTACATCCATGCATTTTCTACGGCAGTGCTTCAAACACGGTGATGAGCAGTGTGTGATGCTGGTGGGGGCTGTGACGGGGGCGAGGAGGCCGGAGGCCGGACGAGATGTGTGCGGGAGAGATGGGGTGCAGAGCTTGGTGGAAGAAGGAGTGGCTCCCGCGGGATCCAGATTCGCGAGGGGAAGAGATGACATCCTGTCGCGAAGAAGACGACGACAGAGGTCAAAAACGCCAGATCGACGACTACTGATGCGGCGAGCGGCGACGGCGAGCCGGCATGCGGAGCTGCAAGCAGGAGGCCAGGGGGAGGTGGGGCGATGGGGGCTGCAGAAAATTCCGTCAGGCAAGTGGGGGAAGGAAGAAGACGAGTGGGGGAAGGAAGAAGAGAACACATGCTCAATCAGATGGCTGCGCGCGGCTGAATCGGAGGGCCAGGGGCTGACCGGCCGAACGATTTGGCCGGCGCACCGGCGCAGATTAGTGGCCTTATGTTAAGTGGGTACTTATCCCTTGGTCCCCTAGTCCCTATATAAAGCAACAAGGAGACATCATTGTAACCCCTGATCATTGATTAATAAAGCTGATCTCCTCCATATTTCTCTGTGTCTTTTACTTTTGTGTTCGACTACTTCATCTACGATGCTCGCTCCCGCTCCGCAACCTTGGACCGGACTCGCCGGCAGGAGTTGCGGAACACGTTATCAGCACGCTTCGCTCCACCAACTCTCCGTCAAGCCTGCGTCAAAGCCTGCATCACGCAGGCTTTCGTCGATCCCGTGGAGGTATAAGATTCGATCCCCACTTTTGCAAAAATGGATTCCTCTCATTACTACGATTCCGTTTTTGCGATTAGAATATTTTTGGATTTCATCTACCTATGGTGTGGACTTTCCTCCCAAGAACCGAGCGGACGATCACGTCGCCGACATGTTCTTGGACTAAGAGGAACTTGTTGACTACATTATAGGGAGTCAGTACAGATCGCGATCCAGATGATCGCGGTACCGCCGCAAAAGCACCAGCTGTGCCATGCGCCGTCGTTTTTTCGGATGAACGCGACGAAGATCACATCCCGAGGTAGATGACGACGTCCCCGTCGCCGCCGCCATGGCCCTAATGGTCGTCCCGTCGCCGCGCTCGCGTGCCTGCTGCACGCGCTGCCGCCGCCGTCCCGCTGGTCGGCTCGTTGCGCCGCGCCCTGCTGGCGCGTGCTCGTGCGCAGCCCATCCCGCTGGCC
>NC_057798.1:706463820-706556312 GCF_018294505.1 Triticum aestivum | reverse complement strand
CGCCGCGCCCGCCCCGATGGCCGCTGGCCGTGCTGGCTGCGCCATCACCGTGCCTCTGGCCATGCCACGCCCGCCCCGATGGCCGCTGGCCGCGCCGCTCCGAGTGGCCGCGCCTGCCCGCTGCAGACCGCCGCCCCCTCGAGCCGCGTCCAGCACAGGTGCCCGCGGATGAGCCGCTGCCGCCGCTCGAGCGCTAGGGAAACCCTAGCGTCCCTGCGGGCAGGAGGCCAGCGCCGCACATGGGCCGGCCCGCTGGTTGTTGGGCCGGATGGGCCGCGGCCATGGGTTCCCCCATAAAAAAAAGGCGGGCGCGCCGGCTGCAGCATGAGACATTTGCGGTTTAGCCCCCGTAGTTTCCAGATTTTACGCAAGTTTTATTCCTGCTGTAATATTTCGCGTAGAAGCCCCTGGAACTGTCTGTTTTCACGGAAAACACGTTTTTGGGCCTAAAAATGCCTCGGGAATCCATTTTTGGCTAGTTTTCACACACTAGATGCGCTTAACATGCTATTTTTTGTAACATGATATTATTGTATGATTTTACTGCTGTAGATTAATTGTTTAGCACTCTTAATCATTTAGTAGGTCATATAATATCATGTTTTAAATATTGGAACGTATTTTTATTGGATAAGTTTATCATCATCGCTTTGTGCAAAAGATTGCCTGCTGTAATCTCATGATTTTTGCAAAATCACATATGGCCGGAATTGTCCACAAGGAGTTTGCTGAGTTGGCCCAGACAGGGCTGAATTACCTGTCATGGTCCTCGGACTGCGAGATTTTTCTCTAGGGCAAAACCCTCCTGAGGGCGATCGGTAAGGGGGCCCAGCTGGCCGCCACTTATCCCAAGTTCGAAACTGAGAATGCGCAGGCTCTGCACTTTCTCCGTCATCACCTGTCACCTACTCTGAAAGATGAGTATATGGCTAAGTGCAGTGCTTTTGGCCTTTGGACCGCTCTTAAGCAGCGGTTTGAGCGGCTGAAGTACACTGTGAAGCCACGTGCAGAGGCAGAGTGGATCCGTCTGAGGTTTGCGGACTTCAAGACGGTTGGGGAGTACAATTCGGCGCTGCACCGGATATGTATGACTCTTCGGTTGTGTGGTACTGAGATTACCGACTCCCAGAAGATTGAGAAAACCCTATCCACTTTCCACCCCGACACGGTCCAGTCCTCACGGAACTACCGCCAGGGGAACTACACGAGGTATTCAGAGTTGATTGACGTCCTCCAGGTGGCGGAGGCGCGGGATGAGGTTCTCAAAAAGAACTTTGTCGTGCAACCACTTGGGGGGAGTTCTCGCCAGGAGGTGAACGCTCTCAAAGTCCGCAAGCCTCAACAGAAGAAGAGGGGCCGCAAGGGCAAGAAGAAGGGCCCTCACCCTCCTGCCCCAGCTAAGCAGAACAAGCCGGGCAAGGGAGGGCAGAGGCCTCAAGACTGCTTCCGTTGTGGCTCGATGGAGCATTTCTCCCGCCAGTGTCGCGCACCACCGGAGGTCGTTGAAGCATACAAGGCTCGGAAGGTGCGTGAGACGCACCTCGCCTTGGTTCAGGAGGGAGCACCACCGGCGCCCATGGCGGCACCCGTGATGATCGCTACGCCCCCTGATGAGCCCATAGAGGCGAACCTCGTGGTGCCCATCGCGACAGCTTTGGCGGTCTCTACCGACGCCCACGTCGCCATGGAGGTTGACCACATGGTCGCCTCGGCGGCGGCGCCGCCACTAGACATTGATGCGTCCTCCAAGATGATTTCTAAAGAGGATCAACTCACTAGTATGGAGATTGCGGCGGAAGTGAATGGCTTCTTCACCGGTCCACTTAGCATACCTCTTTGGTTATCATGATTCCGTGATTTGATACAATAAAATTGAATAAATTCGATTTGGTTGTAAGCTCTATGAGAGCATAAACTTATTCTTTACTTTGGTGATTGGATGACATTTCTTCATTTATTCCATTATTTATACATGATAGCATGTTATGTTCTGAGATGTGTGCATTTATCTTTAATGTATTTTCTTCCTCATTACATTAATTAGATGTCATATTTTAGAACGCGTGTGGCGCCCGAATGGAGGAAATGTGCCTTGCCGATAGCGCCACCACTCATACCATTTTACGAGAAACTAAGTATTTTGAGTCCATTAAAAAATCTCCGGGAAGTATTATGACAATCGCCGGCTGTGGTTCTCACATAGTTGGCTCCGGACGAGCCACTATTATACTCCCTATGGGAACAACTTTGATCATTAATGATGCGTTGTTGTACCCGGAGTCGACTCGTACTCTTTTGAGCTTTAGAGACATCCGCGCTAATGGTTTCCATGCTGAGACCGATGATGAAAACGGCAAGGAGTGCCTACTCATCACAAAGTAGGATGCCGGTGGTAAAAATGTTACCGAAAGGCTTCCTTCGTTTGACACAGGGCTATACTACACTAAGATAGTTGCACCGCCCGTGTACACTACCCTCAAGACCGTATTTAGAAGCTCTGAACTCTTCTGCCTCTGGCACGATAGGTTAGGCCACCCCGGACTTAGGATGATGAGAAATATAATTAACAACTCGCATGGCCATAATGTTAACGTGAAGAACTTCCTGAATCCTGATGATTTCGTGTGCTCCGCATGCGCTAAGGGGAAGTTAGTCATTAGGCCATCGCCCCTCAAGGTGAGGGATGAAATCCCCGCGTTCTTGGAACGTATCCAAGGGGACATATGCGGTCCAATTCAGCCCCTCACAGGGCTGTTTCGGTACTTTATGGTGCTCATTGATGCTTCCTCTAAATGGTCCAATGTTTGCCTGCTGTCAACACGGAACCATGCCTTTGCAAAATTGATCTCACAGATCATACAAATGAGGAATAATTTCCAGGATTATCGTATAAAGTCTATTCGAATGGACAATGCCGGAGAATTTACTTCAAAGGCATTCGATGATTATTGCATGGCAATGGGAATCAAGGTTGAGCACTCGGTACCACATGTTCATACACAAAATGGACTTGCCGAGGCATTGATTAAAAGAATTAAATTCATTGCCCGACCGCTACTTCAGGGTTGTAATTTGCCAACTACATGTTGGGGCCACGCGGTGTTACACGCGGCTGATCTCATCAACTTTCGACCGTCGGCCTACAACATCCACTCTCTTGTTCAACTTGCGCAAGGGTCGGCACCGAAAATTTCCCACCTTCGTAGGTTCGGTTGCCAGGTATATGTACCAATACCACCCCCTCAGCGATCGGCGATGGGCCCGCTCCATAAGTCAGGGATATATGTTGGTTATGAGACTGTGTCCATAATCAGGTATCTGGACCCCATGACAGGTGACTGTCACACGACTCGTTTTGCTGATTGCATTTTTGACGAGGATCTTTTCCCGACTTTAGGGGGAGAGAATCAACCCCTTGATGCTAAAAGTCGAGAAATCACGTGGCAAGCCACGGGGATCCACGCTCATGACCCGCGCACTGCTGAGACTTTGCAGTCTTTAGCGAATCAACTGCCCGACCACTTTAGTGACTTAAAGACTGTGATAAAATTGCATGTGCACGCGCGCAATGCACTGGAAAGGGTTGAAATACCGAAGAAAAATGATGGTATACCCGCTCCCGTCCAAAGGCCTAAAAGGACGAGAAATCCGGCTTCTCAAATCCCAAGTACTCGGGGACGCCTGACGAAAAAGGATAAGAGAGATTTATCGCAGCCTGTCGCCAAAGTACCCCAAATTGAAACGGGGAGACAGTCGAGACCTGGCACAAGTACGGAAAATTCAGTGCACGAAATTCCGGACTTAAACTTTCCCATAGGGGAAACACCCAGCGGAGATGTGAGCGCACACATCGGGCGCGGGAAATCTAAAGGACCTTGCTCCCATAATGGGAAATTTGGTAGAGCAAGTGTTTGCGCCGGATGCGCTCCATGATGAAATGGCCATAAATTATATTCACACGGGGGAGTCCCTGAACCGAGCAATGGTGATTGTCGACATCAACTTTGCTACGAAAATTGCCTCAATCATAGATTTTGACCCTGAGCCTAACACGCTCGCTGATTGCAAGAAAAGGTCGGATTGGAAAGATTGGCAGCAGGCAATTACTGCCAAATTATTATCTCTCAACAAAAGGAAGGTGTTCGGACCAGTTTGTCGAACTCCTCCCCACGTTCGCCTTGTTGGCCATAGGTGGGTTTTTGTTCGAAAGAGAGATGGAAATAATAAGGTAGTACGGTACAAAGCAAGGCTCGTCGCTCAAGGGTTCACTCAACGACCAGGTGTCGATTTTGAGGAGACTTATTCCCCGGTCATGGATGGAGTTACCTTTAGATACTTGATCTCGATGGCAGTAAACATGGGCTTGAAAATGAAACTAATGGATGTTGTCACTGCTTACCTGTATGGTAACTTGGATTCGAACATATACATGAAGGTTCCAGAAGGTATCCCTGTTCGGAACCATGATAGAGCAAACATGAGTCTATACAGTGTCCAACTTCAAAAGGCATTGTACGAACTCAGACAGTCTGGTAGAATGTGGTACAATCGCTTAAGCGATTTCCTTCATGAGAAGGGCTACACGAGCAATAAAGATTGCCCATGTGTTTTCATACGGCGATCCCAAGATGGGTTTTGTATAATCTCGGTGTACGTGGACGATTTAAACATAATCGGTACACCTGAGGATATTGAGGAAGCGAGTTCCTACCTGATGTCGGAATTCGAGATGAAGGATTTGGGTAAAACCAAGTTCTGTCTAGGTTTGCAACTTGAACATTCCCCTGATGGGATTCTAGTGCACCAGTCGGCCTTCACCCAGAAGGTGTTGGAAAGATTTGGATTTGATAAGGCATATCCTTCTAAGACCCCGATGGTTCGGAGGTCTTTACAGCCAGAAAAGGACCCGTTCAGGCCAAAGGAAGAGGGGGAGGAAACTCTGGGACCAGACGTTCCTTACCTGAGTGCAGTTGGAGCACTCATGTATCTCGCAAACTGTACACGGCCAGACATTGCGTTCGTCGTCAGTTTGCTTACGAGGTACAGTTCTGAACCTACCAAAAGATATTGGAAAGGTGTCAAGGACGTCTTCCGTTACCTGCAAGGAACCAAAGATCTGGGCCTGTTTTATAAAAGGAACCAAGACCTATCTATTGTAGGCTATGCCAATGCTGGGTACCTATCAGACCCGCATGATTGCAAATCGCAGACTGGATATGTTTTCCTTTGTGGTGGAACTGCTTTTTCCTGGAAATTGACCAAGCAAACACTTGTGTCGACTTCCACGAACCACTCGGAAATCATGACACTATTCGAAGCGTCAAAAGAGTGTGTATCGCTTCGGCGGATGATCGGCCACATTCAGCAGACATGTGGGCTGAACACCGTACAAACCCCTACCATTATCTATAAAGATAATGCTGCTTGTGTTGCACAAGTCCAGATGGGTTATGCGAAGAGTAACCTCACTAAGCATATTAGTCCCAAGTTCTTCTATGCACATGAGCTGCAGCAGTTGAATGAGGTGAAAGTTTTGCATACTAAGTCTTGTGACAATCTTGCTGATATGTTCACTAAATCATTACCGGCATCAACCTTAGAGAGGTGTGTGCGTGGAATCGGTATGATGAGACTTAGAGAGATGCAAGGTTCAGGGGGAGAAACTTCACAAACTCGTCGCTAAAATCTCAATCCCGATGATCGAGTACTCAACTTGATGGTTGAGTGGATTGTACTCTTTTTCCCTTGAGTGAGTTTTCCTGATGTTTCTCACACGAGGTTTTTGATGAGGCAATTCGTGCAATACAACAACGTATACTGTGTGCTCTTTGTCCATATTTTTTCCCACTGGGTTTTTCGGAGTTTTGAGGCATGGATATACGGATAATTACCCAAGGGGGAGTGTTGGGAAACCGGGGCCACCACGATGGGTGGCGGCGGCTAGCGCCGAGTCGCTAGGGATATCCCCTCCCGTTTCCCCTCTTTACGTTAAGTGGGTACTTATCCCTTGGTCCCCTAGTCCCTATATAAAGCAACGAGGAGACATCATTGTAACCCCTGATCATTGATTAATAAAGCTGGTCTCCTTCATATTTCTCTGTGTCTTTTACTTTCGCGTTCGACTACTTCGTCTACGACGCTCGCTCCCGCTCCGCAACCTTGGACCGGACTCGCCGGCAGGAGTTGCGGAACACCTCTAATGTAAAATGAAGAAGGAAAGTTAGGGACTGTTAGTAGGTAGTTACTAGGTTGTTTACTGTTGGTATTTACTGTAGATATAAATAATTTCAAATTAATTTATTTCATCATCAAATTGTTTGTATGTAATTACTATAAATGTACACTGTAGATCATCAATTTGCAAATTAATTTAAATCGTTTTAGCCATAATCACATGGATAGGAAGAAGGAAAGTTACGGTATTTTAGTTTCTCTAACTTTTCTTCTCAATGTTAGAGGGTCCGGTTCCCTCCGCTGCCCCGTGATCCAAATAGTTATTCTAATCTCAAGATTAAAATAGTGTCACTCTATATATATGGTACACATCTTTTTTTTATATGGTACACATCTTATCTTAGCATGTATGCCCATGCCCGTCTAGGTAGTCAAGAAAATTTACTATTATTGCAGCACCAGACAGATCATTTTATTGTTCCTGTAGAACATATCCAGAAAGCACAGACTATAAGTACTCCTGCTGCACCGCCCAGATTGCAGCCGATAGCCTTTGCAAGTTTTTTTACCTGATGCATCTCATCTTGACAGTTAGATATGTTTATATACTTATCAAATATGCCCAGTCGAGCAAGCAGATAGGCTTGCAGTTGCAGGCTCCCTGCAATCCTATCCTGGTACATCAACACAACATTTACCACTGACTGGACTTGATACTGAGAAAGATTCTACGGGCAACCAACCATTTTTCATTTGGCAGCGATAAACAAGTCCATTAAATATACATGCTAATAGAACAAGATGCTCAGAGATCCAGCAACAGTTACTCCCAAGTAGCAGTGCCATTTCAGCAATTCTCACTTAATTTACCTTTTATTTCTTCTCAATTCTCTTATTTCTTATTTCTCTTATTTCAATCTATTATTTCTTCTCAATTCAGTAACCAATCAAAAATAATAATGCACATGCAGAAAGATTTAAACCAGCCATCTTTAATCTAGCAGGCCACCACAAGCAAGCTCACACAAAGTTCTACATATCTGGTAATGGCAACAAGGATCTGATCCTCTGCTACATGTCAAATGCCCAATCGAGCAAGCAGAGATAGCTTGCAGTCACTGGCAGGCTCCCTGCAATCCTGGCATATCAACAGAACATTTGCTACTGTTTGGCCTTCAGTAACAAGCACAACCCGTGCATAATATTCATGTATATATACGCTGAAAGATTTGACAGACAACCAACCATTTTCCATTTGGCGGCAATAAACAAGTTTGTCATCACAAGTACCACATGCTAACATTAGGAATCAATCCACAGTTACTCCCAAGTACCAGTGCTTTTTTTAGCATTCCTCACTCAATTAGCTTTTATGATTCAGTAGCACACAAAAAACCATGGGCATGCTGAAAGATTTGAAAGGCAACCAGACATCTTTCATTTAGCAGGCCACCACAATCAAGCTCACACATGGTCCAACATATATTCATGCTAAATAACAAGATATAATAGATGGTCACAAGACATGAAAGGATAACGCACCAGTACGTACGAGGGTCATTTCACACTGAAAAACACAGACAAGTTCCGGTTCATAAAAGGAGAAAACCAAAACAAAAGTTCACAGCTAGTAATCGCGACAAAACATATGCACAAGATAATCGAGTAGGCGCCCTCCAGATTTAAGCACCAATTAAGCTCCTGCAGACCTGGCCATCAGCAAGTAACCTGTAAAGTGAGCTTACTACATAAGCTTCCATCACAATTACAGAGGTGATACAACTTCTACAGAAAAACAAACAAGCAATGCACTCACCACTTCACTCCCATGTGTTGGCATGCGCAAGAGCAACTCCAGAGATCACTAACAGTTCCTGCTACGACCTGCATGCATACAAGCGTCAAAGAGTTGGAGACAACTGCATAAGGAGGTAAATACTTTCAGACTCATAAGATGAGAAATTTTTTGTTTATCAGTCACATACCTAGCGATGCAGTGTTAAGGAATTCATCGTCTTCAGGGAACAGCTGCAGATTTTTTGATTTCAGAAGGCACTCGACAGCGGCACCGTGGAAGTCCATCAAACTGCCGATTTTAATGAGCTCCGTGAGCAAAGGGGTCTGATCTGCCTTCTCGAAGAGCAGCCCCTGGGTCCTGGGATATCTCATCCGCAAAGTTCGTTGCGAACTCCAACTTCTCCTTGTAGCCTGGTGCACGCTTGCTTTTCTGCATGTACAGTTTCGAGCTCTCCCTCTCCCACCGGAGCTTCCGTGTGGCCTTCACATCCAAAACGGCCCCAGAGGACAGCTTCACGTTGTATCCCACCGTGATTGGCTCACTGGTCTCTAGCACCGTCACATTGAGCAGGCAGGAAACTATCTTGTGCCGCCCTTCAGCAGAAATGTCGAGAGCAGGATCGGCAAGAAAAGCAAGGACCAGTTTTATCATACCAACATTGATGACCTTACCCAGAGCAGCTTTTCTTGGGCTGACATTTTCCAATGTGAGTGAATCATTCTTCCCAACAGCTTTGGATATTGCTTGGACTCCAATGCTACCGTAGATGTTGTTCAGCTTTGCTTGAGACATGGAAGACAGGCTTGAAGATGGATACCATATGAACAATGACCGGTTAGGAAGCTTGTCGAACAAATCCTTGAGAAGTAGATCATCAGGAATAAACACATCCTCTTTCTTTGACAGAACGATAGTTCCATCGGTACAAACCAGAACCTTGACACAAGCAGAAAGAAGCTTCTCCGTGTTTTTGCTCCAGTTCTTGGCAATGAACTGCCAGAAAGCAGAGCAGTCAGCTAGAGATAGCGCATCGACAGTGCTCTCCCATGTGCTCCACAATTTCAATGATCTTCAGCGCTAGGACCATTCCTCACACCAAAAACATGTGAAAAGAAGTCCAGCAACTTCTTGTCATACTATTTGTCCAAGACATGCAGCTGCAGGCTGAAAAGGTTGTCCTTATCATGAACACAACCCAGAGGGCTCACCCACTCTCCACTATTCTTTTTATTTGGTATCCAGATCCAATCACTCGTCTTGTTTGCAGGCTCCCAATTGCACTCCTTAAGGTACGTGTAAATACGAGAAATAGTAGCCCTGTTTCTGTGGCTTTTCAGATGTCGAGCAACAAGCTCATGTCCGTGTCTAACATCCACAGATACTCCGATTGCCGCAAGGGCGTCTCTGAATGAGGCTATCTCTGAGCCATAGAATGCTTCATCAATGAAAGGGCTATCTTCTATGCGAATGGGAGAATTCTTTGGATCAAACAGGATCGACTCATCAGGACATTGGAACCCCACTTTTGTCCTCAACCAACTGCATCCTTTGATTTTCTCTAGAAAGCCCTTTGGGAAGTTACTTGAAGAAGCCAACCAGCTCCGAATGGACCTGAGCAATGACAAGACACTAGCTCCAGACAAGTGTAAAGGATCCTTGGGAATGTTGATGCCATTGATGACAAACCTAGCACCAGCTTTCACTTCAGTAGTAACACCTAAATTCTTGAGCTCATCTTTATAACCATGTATTTCTTTGCTTAAACCTTGGTGAGAGTCACCGTCATCTATGAAAGGTAAGTCTGCTACTGATGATAGACACTGCCATTCTGCATTGAACAAGATTGCATCTTTGGGAGATCTGAAACCGAACGATGTACGCAACCACTTCTCATTCAGCATGCAACTGAAAAGCTCGACAGGGAGTGCGCCCTGTGTTTTCAGCTGCAGATAACATGCTAGCAGGGCTAGGACACTCGCCTTTGGAAGTGATGAGTTCAGAACCATCTGCTTGAACAAGTGAGCTATAGCCTTTGATGCCGCCTCCAATTTTGTTATCAACCCGGTCTTCTCCAACTCTGTTTTGTAGGGACTAATCTTACTCCCATCAAATCTGAAATCAACTACAGGAACCCCATCAAAGACCTTTAGAAGGCACTCCCATCGAGGATCCACAAGAAAAGATTCATTAGGAGCACGGAACCCCACACTGGTCTTCACCCATTTTAAATCTTTGATCTTCCTTATGAAGGCATCACATGAGTTCACATGCTGGATACATTTGAGGATTAGCACAGTAGCCTCAGGAGTAATAGCAGCCGAACTGAACTTGAAATTATCAATCACAAGTTTGTAGCTGTCTTTAAATTCAACAAGAACACCGAGAAAGTTGAGCTGTGGTTTGTAGGTAAGGATGTCGTCGCCATAGAACTTGACATCAAGGAACGGCTGGCTACTGATACAGGATGCAACTGCCCAGCCTGAATCATAGATGATACAACCAATTGGAGACCTGTAGCCGAGAGTACTCTTCATCCACTGTCCATCTTTGACACTGTTGATGAGTTCGCTTGGAGATAGAACTTTCTCTTGAAGAAACCGAATCAGCCGAAGGAGTGAGTACACATTCTCTCTGATCAGCGTATTGCTTGCAGCCATAGACATGAGGCGGCTGCCGATGTACGCTGATGCCTCCTGAAATTCAAATCTAACTCCGATCGCCTTGAGTTCCTCCCTGTATGCAGCTTGTTTTGATAGAACTTTTGGTCAATCATAGGTATATCAACAAACGAGGAGCCACTTTGCAAAAGAACTCCCCACTCAGAACTGGACAGAAATGATTGATTTGGTGGCTTGTACCCAACTGATGTCCTAAGCCAACTTCCCTGTTTTACACAAGCCAGAAATTTAGCCGGTAATTGTACCTTCTTGACTTGAGACTCTGTATCCATTGCAAAAGCAAGATTGCATTGTCAACGGTTAGAGGCGATGAGACTGTAGGAAAGCTTGCATCTGGAGGGTGTATGAATGGAATGTCTGAAGCCAGCAATTGTGTCTTCAGGAAAACCAAGAGCTAGGTATGCACTTCTTCTCAGATGCAATGCACAATCTGTCACTCAGTTGAGTAGCTCTAGAAATGCTCCAGAAAGAGATAGCATTGTTCCGATCAACATACTTCAGCAGGGGAATAGACATCATTTTTGTACCGGAGAAACAGTTCTGCCAATTGTCTCCGACAAAGGATAAAACCTCGAGATAAATCTGTTCATTTACCTCCTTGACAAGATTAGAGCCCTCGATGCATTTGACGTACCACTCGGTGCTCACACTTCTAACACCAAGAAATGATAGCACGGTATTATACGTGGACTTGTCAAAATGAGAGCTGAGGATGTAGCTGCCATGAGTTGAGAGATCCTTCAGGTCAACTCCAGATTCCCATGCCTTGCTGAGAATACTCCAAAAGGCCGGTTTCAGCCGTCCAACCTCACCAGGTTTGCAAAATATTTTCTGTGAACTATGAGACTCACATGGTACTATATCCTCGACAAGAATCTTGTTTTTGATGCCAGGCCTAACTGGCTCAAGTTGTGGGATTAGCGACCAGCAGGAAGTTAAACATAGAAGGCAAAGGACATTGCTGGTGCATCAGCGTAGACTTCACAAGTGCGACAAAAGCTTTCAGGAAAGCACTTGGGATACAGACCAGAATCCCCTTGTTCCACGGACTGTCAAACAGAATAGCCTCTCTTGAAGATGCAAGGAGGAAGTCGGCCTGGATTATGAAGGGAACTTCGTTACCATCTCAGTGGGAAGAAAAGCATAGACGCCAGGCGATATGCTTCCCACAGGGTGATGACCCACTCATCAATCTCAGCACGTTTGTCCACTCTATTCTCCGGTTCCAGGAACTACTGCCTCTACATGTAGTAGCCACACTTCTTTCACGTCCTCTTGGGCTGATGAATGGACCGTGTAAGACTCTGCATGCATGTTCTTCCTCGCTTGGTAGTTCTTTTCACTAGAGGAGACCAGGTGGCCTTGCAGGGCCGCCGTACAGAGGTATCAAACCCTCGCCCAGCTCATCCCTTTGCTGCTGGACATGAATTGCCATTAGGTCAGCCTGGTGCAGACGGTTCGCTACAAGAGCATCTGGAGTAAGCTGGTATTGCAGTACCATCATATTAGGGACAGGGGGGTGAATGCCGGTTACAGCAAAAAGGTTATCTGGCAGGATTGTTCGCCGGCGGCACCTGTATGCACCTTTCACTTCATACTTCTTGCAGATGATTTCTTCATTGTCAGAGCCTCTGTGTGCAGCAAGATTCTTGCTTATGCCAGCAAAATATTCCCGCTTCATGGGATTATGATGATCAACTGAACCATAGTAAGGCCAGAACTGCTGCTGCTGAGCTCTGGGGCCAGAACGTGCCATCATTCCATCATACTCATCCGTATCAACCAGCAGGGAATAACAGTCCACAGTAAATGCTTGATCATCGAGTAACACACCATGTGGGTTTCTGAAGATCTGCGGGTTGAGCATCATAGCACTGGTTTCTTCGTTATTTAACCACTGTCTCTCTTCAAACCCCTGATTAGCTGAGAGACGCAGGTGCCTCCCTCTGTTGAACCCATGATACAGTGAACCAACTAACAGCAAATCATCCTAGGCAGCTGGATCCATAACTAGAGTTACACACAATGTAAAATAGCATCAGATTGAGAAGTGTGCAAAAATTCATTATCATAATAGCACATGCTCGATTCCGAGGTAAATAATAGTGTGTAACATTAAAATGAGAAAATATTGAGTAACTTGAAGACCAGAATACTCATTCATGATTTGCAACCTAAACAGACCATCATAGATTCAGCCTATAGGATCCAACCAACCATTATTTGAAACGACCAGGGAGTAGTCAGCGACCAAACAGAAGAGTGAATCATGCTAGCAAGTATATTGAACAGTGCCCTAGAACTACCATAAGTAGTGGAAATAGAGCAAACAGTCCATGCTAAACAGAAGAACGGTGAATCAATTAGTAATCACAGTATCCAATTAAGCCATGAATTTACAATTGTAAGCAAGCCTTAAGCTAGATAGCATGTGACAGTATCTAGAACAACAGTTAGGAAACTAAGCTACAGTCAAAAATGGGGAGCATCCAGAGACCATAGCAAGCATCAGACACCATATGGAATGAGCGAGTATTTAACCAAAAACTACCACAATTGATGGAAACGTGACGAAAAACTACCACTTTACGTTTTTGTGCGAAAAACTACCACTTTTTGTCTAATCTTTGACTAAAAACTACCATGTCAGAAAAGCGCCCAATTCGCCTCTTCTAAACACCTTTCTGACAGGATGGGCCCACCTGTCAGCATCAATCTTCTTCCTCCTCTCTCTGGCATTTCCTCAAACACCTCACGTGCACTCCGCCGCTTTGCCCCCACCGGCCGGCAAGCCCCGCTACCTGCGCCACCTTTCTACGACAGCCTGCGGCGTCCGTCTGGCCGTGCGACGGCGCCATGGGTGGCTGCTACTCTGTCATCGCGGCCTCCAGGATGCTGGCCCGGAGGCGCGCCGCCGCCGCCATCATGCCCGTGGCCAGCGCCGCCGACTGCCCCCCGACAGCGACGCCAACAGCGGCAGCTGCTGCTGCAAGAAGAAGCGCAGGTCGACCCTGGGCGACGACGACCAGTGCGCGCCCGGCGGGGAGGGCTTCGCCAAGCGGTATCGGCTGGGCGCGGAGCTGGGGCGCGGGGAGTTCGGGGTGACGCGTCGCTGCGAGCACGCGGCCACGGGCGAGGCGCTGACCTGCAAGACCACCCGCCGCAAGCGGCTGCGTCGCGCCGCCGACGCCGAGGACATGCAGCGGGAGGTGGAGATCCGGCGGCGCATGTCGGCGCTGGAGGGCGCAGGCGGCGCCGTGGTGCGGCTCCGCGAGGCCTGCAAGGACGCCGAGGGCGTGCACCTGGTGATGGAGTTGTGCGAGGGCGGCGAGCTCTTCGACCGCATCTTCGCCCGAGCTCTTCGCCGGCAAGGAGGAGGACTCGCCGCTCAAGGCCATCGACTTCGTTCTCTCCGTCTACTTCGAGCCCGGGGAGCGGTTCACCAAGGTGGTCGGCAGCGCAGGTGGTGGGACTCGCCGGCCGGCGGGGGCAGAGCGGCAGAGCGGTGGAGTGCACTTAAGGTGTTCGTGGAAATGAGAGAGAGAGAGGAGGAAGAAGATTGATGCTGACAGGTGGGCCCAACCGGTCGGATTCGGGGTTAGCGCGGGTGAATCGGGCGCTTTTTTGACATGGTAGTTTTTAGTCAAAGATTAGACAAAAAGTAGTAGTTTTTCGCACAAAAACGTAAAGTGGTAGTTTTTCGTCACGTTTCCGTCAATTGTGGTAGTTTTTGGTTAAATACTCACATTTGACCATCTTTAGCATACTGTAATTAATTAGCTGAGCATCTTTAGCATCACAGCAACCTAAAGCCTACCTATGTACCACAGTGATAGCCAACACAAGGATATCAGCTATAACAACAGTAGATATTTGTAAGCCTTAACAGAATATTTATAGAGATATCTAGGACTAAACCATAGCAATTAAGTTACACTGAACCATGCCAACATATCCAAAAAAAATAGAAATTTTTGGCCAGATGACCACAACACAGAGCAACAACACAAAGGCCAGCAACAACACAAAGTGAGAGAAGTGAGGGGAGGAGAAGATCCTTACTAAACATAAACTATGACTCTTGGATTGCTAAACTTCAGCCCTTCCCTATGACTCTTATTGCATTGCATGTAAAAGAAGAAGAAACGCAATGGTTGGATACCGTTGAAAACTCAAAACATTGTTCACTTGTTAACTTCCTACCATATACATCTTATAGTATAATATAGCTAATATAGCTAAACTAACTTACAAAATAAACAAGTGTCCCAACCTACTGTAAATCCTGTCTATACTAATTAAGGAATAACCCACCATACACCAGACAAAAGGGATGAACACATGAGGATATCAAATAAATAAAGATGCATAAATAACAAGTAAGAGCAAATAAGGGAGATAGTGTTTTCCCATGAAGCAAACGGTAACAGCAGCAGTCAATAGCGCACGGAGCAGCAAGGTCATCACCAAACCAGAAGAAACAATCAAACAGACAGTAAAGAACAGAGAAACGAAGGAAAGTATATATACGAGTAGATGTATTGTAGGAATAGCCAGCAGGTGTATCATTGGTTTCGTTGGTAGCCTCAATAACACGACAGAGGCAGACAAGAAAACAAAATGAATCAGCAGGCTGCTAATACAACCATAGACAAAAGCAGTGGCAGATCGTGCCAAGAAATCAAGAGGGGGCTAAATTTCAGAGTAAGAGCAAATATATACGAAACATGTCAGCTCGGCTCATCGATAGTCGTCGGTGCGCAACAACGTGCGACACTGGTTCGGCGGCTGTGCGGCGGTTAGCAGTCCAAACCGAGGAGGAAACAGGATTGAGCAATTGCAAGGACTACTCAGTAATTAAATCATCATTGATGAAAAGCATGGAGGCAAGCCATGTAGAGTTTTGGCCGAGAGAGCTTCACATACTGTAGCTACACGCATACAAAATCAATCAAGCTAACCATGTACGTATGTGGTGAGTTGCGTCAGAACACTTAGTATTCATAGTTAAACGGAAATTAGACTTTTGGAAGGGGGGTCACGACCCCGTTTGGCCTCCAAGAGGCTCCGCCAGTGGACAAAAGGAAGCAACAAATAAAAGGAAATGAACATAACCAAGACTCCATGCACAAAGGAACAACAATCTTAGGCCCTACATGGGATCAAGACAAGGGACAAAAAAGGACATAGAAGACTTGAGTTTACAGGTTGGGTTACTACATCAGACGAAATTCTATGGATCTTTGTAAACTAGAGTTCACGATAACTATGAATAAACAAAATGCATCGTAATGATCTACTCTTTTTCTGCATTTTCTAATAAATATCAAACAGTCCAGAAATGAAGGGACAATGTTCTACTCCAGACATACAAACATCCTAATCCAACTAGAACAAATTATACTATTCATTAGAAAAGCTAGTAGCAAAATCACCACCATTGGGGTACTATTGGAGAAGGAGATAATCTCAGCAGAGCTAAATGTCACGACGGCCTCAGATAATCTCTGCGCCGTTACTCTACTACTACTTCCTGAACCATCACCTGCTCGAGAACTAGGCTGTAGCCTAGTGGCAAGGGAGCGCAGTGGCGTCTCCAGCAACCAGGGTTCGAGCCACGTCGGGAACTAATTTCTGGTTTCTCACAAGGGATACTTCTTGTATATCAATAGACCATGGGTGCTAGTGCCCATGAGTTTCATCTGAACCATCACCTGCTCCGACCGCAATCCTGTCGGCACATGCCCGCGGGAGGAGAAGGCCACACGCCCGGCCGCCATGACGAGCCCACCACCTCCACCGGTCGATGGACACGGAAGAGGCGGCCGAAGCCGCCCTCAGCCTGCGCTGCCCGTGAACAGAGGCGGGCCCTGCCACCGCCCAGCCCGTCGCGCCGCCACGCCATCGCTGCGTTCGCGCACCGCGCCGCGGCATCCCGGCCCAGAAGCTTCGGGCCGCGCCGAACCCGCCGAGATGGGAGGCGAGGAGGCCCCGCCGGCCGGGCACCCTCTGGCGGCGGCGCACTAGGGTTCCTCCCCGTCGCCACGCGGGAGGAAGGAGGGGAGGTTTTCGGGAATTGGGTATTCCGTTCCGTATTTATGCGCCTCCGGCCAGCTAGTATAATAATACTACTACTGCGTCTCCCTATTCAACGCGGATTTCTCATCACCCAAAAAAAATTAGCTGATGACACGGCAAATCCAGATTTCTGCCAACAAAATTCATGGAAAAACGTCGCGGATCCCTGATGCGCCTACGACACAACACCACAGAAATATACTAGCTCAAGTTGCAGACGCCATGGAAACAGAGATACAACTTTAATCGCCATAGAAACAGAGCAGGGGGGGAAGGGGACTTGAGATTTCGACTTGTCACCTCAAGTGCCAAACGAAGGTGCAATGCGGGCGTGACGGAGCTCTCTCTCTCTCTCGCCGCCGTGCGCTGCAGATGAACTGCCCGAGAAGCAGGGGACAGCGCGATCACGCGAGGCGGCGTGGACTCAGCAGGCGCGGGAATGACGCTCGGCGTACGCCGGAGCGGGAAGCAGGAGGCGCTCGCCGCCGCCGAGATGGATCCTCCGCTCGACGCGGAAACGTGTCGGTGGCGTGCCGGGCTCGAGGGCTGGCTCTCTCCTCGCGATCGGTCCACGGCTAGGCTAGGAGAGGAAGGATGACGCGGCTGCACTTCCCATTTGAAAGCGCATGTATATGTAGTGATGACTGGTCCGGGCAGTAAAATTAAGCTGGATCGGACGGCTCCTACTTTAGCGTGAAACGACGCGGATAGAATAATCACTATCTGACGGTCCAGAAAATAGATAATGGATAGTTAAAGCTACTCGTCCTGCTTAGTTTACTACAGTACTCCATTAAACGGGAACTTCGTTCGTCATTAATTGATGCCATGTGCCGCCATCATTCCGTGTGTCGGGCTTCTCCTCCCGGTTCCCACGCTCACCTCGTGTGCCTCCGCACCGCAGTGAACAAGCTACCGGTCTAGCACGCTCCGTCATCCTGGACGGTGTACAAGGTCAGGCCGTCTAGGCCATGATCACCACCACAGTCGAAATTTGAGGAAACTTGCCCCTCACTCATGTACGGACTGCCATTGCAAACTTTTTTGCACATGATTTTTTTTGTTTTGAAAAGGGCAAAAGACTTGCCACATTCGTTAATTAAGAGAGGGTTTAGAACAAGTTTGGCCGCCCGAGGGCGACAACCCGTACAAGAAAAGCCTACTCTCCTGGCATGAGATTACATAAATGAGTTGCACCCGCCAACCCCCAATTCTTTGCCTCGCACCGGATTTTGGCCATGATCACAGTCGACGTAGCAAACTTGTTGTTGAAGACTCTTGTGTTGCGCTCATTCCACACTCACAAGACACACGCATTGCAATAGAAGCCATAGCCTTGCGACTGCCAAAGGCATGTAGAAAAGAGAGGCTAAAGCGTATGCGATTAGCAGGGACGCGTACGTGTTAATATAGGCACAATGGTGCGAGATATACAAGGTTGCTGGGCTGTGGATTGATCTACAAGACACAATCTAGGATAGGACTCAATCCCAACAGCCCAACTATCGTTACAACAGAAACATCAACACGCACGCACGCATATACGGTTATACCGTATGTACAATGTTTAACACTCCCTCTCAATCACGACTTATCTAAGTTGAGATTGGGTCGAAATGCCTCCAGCTGCCTCAAGGAAAGGGGTTTAGTAAACCCATCTGCAACCTGATCACCAGTAGGAACAAAGCGAACATTCAACAGCTTGTTTGCAACTCGTTCTCGAACAAAGTGATAGTCTATCTCGATGTGCTTCGTCCTAGCATGAAAAACAGGGTTGGCAGATAAATAAGTAGCACCCAAATTGTCACACCATAGTGACGCTGCCTTGGGATGAGAAACACCCAACTCTGTCAACATGTTTTGGACCCAGATTACTTCAGCAGTGGCATTAGCTAGAGCCTTGTACTCAGCTTCTATGCTAGACCTGGAAACGGTCGCCTGCTTACGGGCACTCCATGACACCAAGTTACCTCCAAGAAAAACTGCAAAACCTCCTGTAGATCTCCTGTCATCAGGGCAGCCTGCCCAATCTGCATCGGAGAACGCACTAACAAGCATGGAGTCCGATTTGCAAAGCTTAAGACCATGACTCTGTGTGCCTTGAAGATATCTGAGTATCCTTTTTACTGCAGTCCAATGAACAGTAGTAGGAGCATGCAAAAACTGACAGACCTTATTAACAGCATATGCAATATCTGGCCGCGTCAAAGTTAGGTACTGTAGTGCTCCCATGATGCTCCTATACCTGATGGAGTCTTCGGTCGTGAGGATGGCTCCATCATGAAGAGATAACTTCTCAGAGGCACACAGGGGTGTAGGCGAAGGTTTGCATCCAGTCATGCCCATCCGCTGAAGGATCTCTTGCACATATATTTCCTGCGATAGAAGAACTCCACGTGCAGTATTTTTCACCTCAATACCAAGAAAGAAATGCAATGCACCCAAGTCCTTGAGTGCAAAGTCCATACTCAAATCCTTGAGAAGAGCTGTGGATGAGGAGCTTGTGACAATAATATCATCAACGTATATCAGCATAAAAATAGTTACTCCGTGCTTATGATAGAAGAATAGTGAGGTATCTCCTTTGGAAGCAAGAAAACCAAGAGACCGAAGTTTAGAGTACAAACGATAATACCAGGCTCTTGGTGCTTGTTTCAGGCCATAAAGAGCCTTATCAAGCTTGCAAACATGGCGTGGTGAGACTGAGCTCTCATACCCAGGAGGTTGCCGCATGAAAACTTTCTCTTCTAGAACACCATGCAAAAACGCGTTCTTCACATCTAGTTTCCGCATGCACCAATTTCGAGAAATTGCAATGGAAAGAACTAAACGGATAGTAGCAGCTTTTACCACAGGGCTAAAGGTGTCTTCATAGTCCACACCGTACCTTTGCTTGAAGCCTTTGGCAACTAACCGGGCCTTGTACCTGTCAATAGTGCCATCAGACTTTCGCTTAATCTTGTACACCCATTTGTAGTCAATCACATTCCTCCCTCTGATGGGTGGAACGAGGCGCCACGTTTTGTTATCCATAAGAGCAGAGAACTCCTCATCCATTGCCTTCTTCCATTTGGGGTCACTAAGAGCAGCTTGTAAATTTCTTGGTTCACCTGCAACACAAAAAGATCCCCAGCGAATACAGCCATCTTCATAAACTTTTGGTTTTGCAATGCCACTTTGAGACCTGGTTTGTGTACGCAGAGGAGGCGGGGGTGGCTGATCAGCCCGAATGTGCAGCCGATTGATTGATGCAGAAACAGCGGAGTCCGAGGTGGCGGTATTAGGCACAGAAGATCTAGAGTTAGCCGCACCAGATCCCGCACCAGATCCAAGGGTGGACTCCTGTTGAGATTCGGCCGCAGACGGCCCGCCACGCGGCTGCGGTGGACTGGGCGCCAGAGGCTGCGAAGGGCCTGACCCGCCCGAGCTAGTGCGCCCCACACCAGGGCGGCCACGTGGGCCGTGCTCGTTCGCCGCGGAGGAGGCCCCGACCCGCACCGAGGCGGGAGTGGCCCGACCAGGGGACAGGGAGACAGCGGGCCCGCCTGGCCGACCGCCTGCCCAGCCTGCTGGTGGCGATCCCATCGGGGATTCGCCTGACGCGGCTGCAGCGCCAGATCCCGAGGGGATTCGCCCGCCAGAATCATCATCGGATCGCGCGCTCGGATCTTCTGCATAGTCTGTTGTTGGCTGCATAAAATCATGAGTATTTTCATCGATTTCTTCACTAATTTCTGCATGGTTGGCCGGCCCTGATTCCTGCACACTATCAGCAGACACCTCATCAAGAGTATTAGGCATTGACATTGAACCACCAGCAGCAGCATCAACTCCCCCTGAAATAAAGTTTGGTGATGGCAGGAGATGAGAGGGTAACAAAACAAGTTCTTTGCATAGTTGTGCTCCTGCATTTGGGTGAAGACTCGCAAAAGGAAAAACTTGTTCATCAAACACGACATCCTGAGAAATATAGACTCGTCCGGAGGAGATGTCTAAGCATTTATATTCCTTGTGAAGAGTACTATAACCCAAAAAAGCGCATTGCTTGGAGCGAAACTCAAGTTTGTGCTTATTAAAGGGACGCAAATTGGGCCATACAGCACAACCAAAAATGCGAAGAAAACTATAATTGGGTTTAGTGCCAAAGAGACGTTCTAGTGGAGTTTGATTTTTGATGACTCGACTAGGGATACGGTTGATGAGATATACAACCGTGAGGAAAGCTTCATCCCAAAACTTTAAGGGCATGAACGCATGTGCCAAGAGAGAAAGACCAACTTCTACTATGTGACGATGCTTCCGCTCTGCGGATCCATTTTGTTGGTGTGCATGAGGGCAAGAGACGTGGTGAGTAATGCCAATGTGCTCAAAGAAAGAATTCAGACTTTGATGCTCACCACCCCAATCTGTTTGCATGGCAATGATTTTGCAATTAAACAAGCGTTCAACATGAGCTTGAAAAAGACGAAACTTCTCAAACACATCAGATTTGTTCTTAAGCAAATATATCCAACTAAACTTGCTGAAATCATCGATAAAACTGACATAGTATTTTTGCCTGCCTACAGAAACGGGTCCAGGACCCCAAACATCTGAGAAAATTAGCTCTAGATAAGGAAGTTGATGACTTTTGGCCATCTGACATGCATCACACACGAGAAGATGATCTTGTTTATTTGACACGGGGAGATTAAAATCTCGAACTGTTTTCTGGACCACTAGAAGAGAGGGATGCCCTAGACGCTTGTGCCACCGGGATGTGGATGGTTTGATTGCTCCAAGTGCTTGCCGTGAAGGGGCACTGTGCCGCCCGGTGACTGGAAATAAGCGCCATTTACTCTTGTTTTGAAGTATGGTCCTTCGGGTATCCTGATCCTTGACAAGAAAAGTTTCAGGGTGAAGTTCAATAAACACGTGATTATCTTTCATGAGTTGATAGGCAGAAAGAAGACTTTGCTCAGAGTTAGGAACATGCAGAATATTGTTGAGTTTCAATGATCCAGAGGGAGTAGATAAAACTGAATGGCCGATGTGTGCAATGTCCATACCTTGTCCACTGGCGGTGTGGATCTGTTCGTTGCGTTGTAGCGACCCCGAACCACAAGTTTCTCCAGTTCGCCGGTGATGTGACCAGTTGCACCGATGTCAAGATACCAATTGGTATCTACACCGTATGAATGAGCTGGGTTGGCAGTACGATGTTGGCCACCATTGCCACCACCACCGCCACCACCGCCGCCGCCGTTGCCGCCACCGCCGCCTCCTGCGGGGTTGCGGACATTATTATTGTAGCCTTTATCGTAGCGCTTTCTGCAGCGCCATGCACCGTGCCCTTCTTCTTTGCAGATCTGGCAACGTTCGCGGTCACCGCGGTCACCACCCTGCTTGCGCGGCGCGCCACCAGACGAGCCGCCCCCGGAGTTTTGGTTGTAGCGGGGGTTGCCAGAGTTGTTGTTGTAGCCTCCATGTCCACCTCCGCCACCACTACTGCCGCCTCCACGGCTGTAGTTGCCGCCACGGCCGCCGCCGCGCGACGCAAGATTGGCGGAGTGACTCGGGAGAACGCTGCCTGCTGAGCAGCGATGCGGCCTTCAGCCGCCAGGAGCAACGAGAAGAGCTCCGTGAGCCCGATCGGTTGGTCCGTGGTGGCACGCATGGAGATTGCTGAAACAAAACCATTATAGTCCAGTTCATGCACCAGGCCCTGAAGAATCTGATCGACAAGATCATCTTCTCCAAGAGGCTTCCCGGCAGTGGCGAGTTCGTCAGCAATGCCCTTCATCTTGGTGAAGTAGGCTGCTGCCGACATGTCCCCCTTGCACGTGTTACCTAGGGCAGACCGAAGCTGAAGGGTTCGTGCCCTAGATTGCAATGAAAAACTTTGCACCAGGGCTTGCCAGATGCCAACAGAAGTAGTATGGTTCGAAACTTGCATGAGAACATAACAAGACAGAGATGCAATCAAGAACGTAAGCACCTGTTGATCCTGCGTCTCCCACACGGCATGCTCTGGGTTGGGCGTGGAGACGGTTTCCTTCTTCCCGTCGGCGAGGTCCCTCTCGGTGAGAAGAACGACGGCTGGCTCCTTGCGTGATCCATCAAGGTAGCCCATCATGCCTGCGGCTTTGATGTGCGGCAGGACTTGCGCCTTCCATACCAGGAAGTTTTCCCTGGTCAGTTTCTCAGTGATCTTGTGACCAAGGGATGCGAGTGAGTGGGAGGCCATGGCGACGGAGGAGGACGACATGACCTAGATGTGTTGGAAGGGAGAGGCTCTGTATACCATGTAGAAAAGAGAGGCTAAAGCGTATGCGATTAGCAGGGACGCGTACATGTTAATATAGGCACAATGGTGTGAGATATACAAGATTGTTGGGCTGTGGATTGATCTACAAGACACAATCTAGGATAGGACTCAATCCCAACAGCCCAACTATCGTTACAACAGAAACATCAACACGCATGCACGCATATACGGTTATACCGTATGTACAATGTTTAACAAGGCAACCATGGCAAACCACCAAGATTTTACATCGTAAAAAATGTGCCATGCATTCAGGTATAGCCCTTCGAGTTGAAGCCAGTCGCGCACCATGCACCACACCTGAACGGAGAATCTGCATTGGAAGAGGATGTCTGGTGCCGATTCCGGAACTTGGTTGCACAACAGAAAGTTGCCACAATTTAGCCAACCCGTCGGTCGTGGGAACTCGATTTTGACTTTTGAGTGATCAACTAGGCAAAAAACTTGCATTTTGGCGGCGCCCAATTCTTCTGGATCATGCTCTTGGAGCTAGTTGCAATGATGCCACAAAACTACGCCTTGTATGTTGATGCCGCCGAATATTTGCCTCGAGGTGGTCAGCTTCCAAGTGATGGTGTCATGTTGATGGTCCTGAAGATGCACTTGTGCCACCATAGCCCATGGCTTGATGGATTCCTGTACGTGGGCCACTGTTAGGCCATTTGAGAACCGAATTTGATCCACCCAAGCACCATTCTGGACCACCTTTCTTACACTCCACTTCTTACCTCTGGAAATGTCAAATATTAATGGTGCAATTTGCTTAGGTCTAAGGCCATTTAGCTAGGAGGACTCCCAGAAGCTCGCCTTGTTCTCATCTCCTCCCGTGACCTTCGTGAGGGCGTGGAATAGATTCATGTCCTCCTTGTCGCATGGATTCCCGGTGCCCACCCAAGGCCGCTCCGGTGCGATCCACTCAAGCCATGGCCATCGAAGGCAGAAGGCACGAGCAAACTTTGCCAGGTGTAGGATACCAAGGCCTCCCGAGGATCATGGGGCGGCAAATGGAAGTCCAATTAACTTTGCATTTCCCCGAAGACCTTGTCAGATATCGCCCAAAGGAAAGCTCTTCGGATCTTGTCAATGGCTTGGAGAACCTCAACTGGAATGACTAGAGTCATGCTATGGTAAATCGTGATGGCAGTGCGGACTGACTTGACCAATGTGTTCCTACCCGCAGTCGTGCAGTGTTTCCCCTGCCAAGGTGGTGTTTGCCGGCGACTTGGTCCTCGAGGTGTTGGAAGTGGATCCGCTTTAAGCGCCTAACTGATAGGGGAAGCCCTAGGTAGCGCAAGGGAAACAACCACCGCCGGCTGGCTTTGCATAATGTCATCAAGGTCCAATCCTTCACAACGGGTGGGGCCACAACCATCTTTTTGGAAATTGGTAACAAGCCCGGTGGCCTCCCCAAAGTTCTCTAGGATGTTGGAGATGGCCTGGACGTCCTCCTTGATCGGCGCAACAAAAATTGTAGTGTTGTCCGCGTAAAGTGATGTCCGAAATCCCCCCCCTCCCGACCACCCAAGTCGTGAAGGAGGCCAGGCTCAGTGGCCAGGCGAAGCACCCGTTGTATGGGGTCGATGGCAAGGACGAAGAGCAAAAGGGAGAGTGGGTCTCCCTGACAAAGGCCACGCCCATGCCTAATGGAATCCCCGGGGATTCCATTAAGGAGGACCCGTGAGGTGGAAGTCGAGAGGAGGGTGGCAATCAAATTACGAAACCTCTGGGGAAATCCGCGTTTTTGGAGGAGGTCGAAGATGTAATCCCATCACACACTGTGGAACGCCTTCTTGATATCATTCTTGAGGAGCAGGGACGACTTCCGCCATCAATGGAGCCAACGTGCATAATTTCTCATGAACCTCTTGTGTGATAACTTATATTAAAATCTTGCATCATGTGCATACGTTTTATGACACTAGATAATGTTGGGGAACGTAGTAATTTCAAAAAATTTCCTACGCACACGCAAGATCATGGTGATGGCATAGCAACGAGAGGGGAGAGTAATGTCCACGTACCCTCGTAGACTGTAAGTGGAAGTGTTATGACAACGCGGTTGATGTAGTCGTACGTCTTCACGATCCGACCGATCCAAGCACCGAACGTACGGCACCTCCGAGTTCAGCACACATTCAGCTCGATAACGATCCCCGGACTCCGATCCAGCAAAGTGTCGGGGATGAGTTCCGTCAGCACGACGGCGTGGTGACGATGATGATGTTTTACCGGCGCAGGGCTTCGCCTAAACTCCGCGACGATATGACCGAGGTGGAATATGGTGGAGGGGGGCACCGCACACGGCTAAGAAACGATCACGAAGATCAACTTGTGTGTATTGGGGTGCCCCCTGCCCCCGTATATAAAGGAGCAAGGGGGGAGGAGGCCGTCCCTAGGAGGGGGCGCGCCAAGTGTGGAGTCCTACTAGGACTCCCTAGTCCTAGTAGGATTCCACCTCCCTTGTTGGAGTAGGAGAAGGGGAAAGAGGGGGAGAGGAAGAAGGAAAGGGGGGTTGCGCCCCTTGTCCAATTCGGACCAGAGGGGGGGCGCAGACCTCCTTCCTTTTGGCCTCTCTCCTCTATTCCCGTATGGCCCTATAAGGCCCATATACTCCCCGGTGAATTCCCGTAACTCTCCGGTACTCCGAAAAATACCCGAATCACTCGGAACCTTTCCGAACTCCCAATATAGTCGTCCAATATATCAATCTTTACGTCTCGACCATTTCGAGACTCCTCGTCATATCCCCGATCTCATCCGGGACTCTGAACTCCTTCGGTACATCAAAACTCATAAACTCATAATATAACTGTCATCGAAACCTTAAGTGTGCGGACCCTACGGGTTCGAGAATTATGTAGACATGACCTAGAACTATTCTTGGTCAATAACCAATAGCGGAACCTGGATGCCCATATTGGCTCCTACATATTCTACGAAGATCTTTATCGGTCAAACCGCATAAGAACATACATTGTTCCCTTTGTCATCGGTATGTTACTTGCCCGAGATTCGATCGTCGGTATCTCAATACCTAGTTCAATCTCGTTACCGGCAAGTCTCTTTACTCGTTCCGTAATACATCATCTCACAACTAACTCATTAGTTGCAATGCTTGCAAGGCTTATGTGATGTGTATTACCGAGAGGGCCCAGAGATACCTCTCCGACAATCGGAGTGACAAAACCTAATCTCGAAATACGCCAACCCAACATATACCTTGGAGACACCTGTAGTACTCCTTTATAATCACCCAGTTATGTTGTGACGTTTGGTAGCACCCAAAGTGTTCCTCCGGTAAACGGGAGTTGCATAATCTCATAGTTACAGGAACATGTATAAGTCATGAAGAAAACAATAGCAACATACTAAACGATCGGGTGCTAAGCTAATGGAATGGGTCATGTCAATCACATCATTCTCCTAATGATGTGATCCCGTTAATCAAATGACAACTCATGTCCATGGCTAGGAAACTTAACCATCTTTGATCAATGAGCTAGTCAAGTAGAGGCATACTAGTGACACTCTGTTTGTCTATGTATTCACACATGTATTATGTTTCCGGTTAATACAATTCTAGCATGAATAATAAACATTTATCATGAAATAAGGAAATAAATAATAACATTATTATTGCCTCTAGGGCATATTTCCTTCAGTCTCCCACTTGCACTAGAGTCAATAATCTAGTTCACATCATCATGTGATTTAACACCAATATTCATATCTGTATATGATTAACACCCATAGTTCACATCGTCATGTGATCAACACCCAAAGGGTTTACTAGAGTCAATAATCTAGTTCACATCGCTATGTGATTAACACCCAAAGAGTACTAAGGTATGATCATGTTTTGCTCGTGAGAGAAGTTTAGTCTACGGGTCTGTCACATTCAGAGCCGTATGTATTTTGCAAATATTATATGTCTACAATGCTCTGCATGGAGCTACTCTAGCTAATTGCTCCCATTTTCAATATGTATCCAGATTGAGACTTAGAGTCATCTGGATCGGTGTAAAAGTTTGTACTGATGTAACCTTTTTACGACGGGCTCTTTTTATCACCTCCATAATCGAGAAACATCTCCTTAGTCCTCACTAAGGATATTCTTGACCGTTGTCTAGTGATCTACTATTAGATCACTATTGTACTCCCTTGCTAAATCAGGGCAGAGTATACAATAGGTCTGATCCATAGCATGGCATACTTTTATAGAACCTATGAATGAATGCATAGGGAATGACTTTCATTCTCTTTCTATTTTCTGCCGTGGTCGGGATTTGAGTCTTACTCAATTTCATACCTTTGCAACACAGGCAAGAACTCTTTCTTTGACCGTTCCATTTTGAACTACTTCAAAATCTTGTCAAGGTATGTACTTATTGAAAATCTTATCAAGCATTTTGATCTATCTCAATAGATCTTGATGCTCAATATGTAAGTAGCTTTACTGAGGTCTTTCTTTGAAAAACTCTTTTCAAACACTCCTTTATGCTTTGCAGAAAAATTCTACATCATTTCCGATCAACAATATGTCTTACACATATAATATCAGAAATGCTACAGAACTCCCACTCACTTTCTTGTAAATACATGCCTTTCCAAAAGTCTGTATAAAACCATATGCTTTGATCAACTCATCAAGGCGTATATTCCAACTCCGAGATGCTTGCACCAGTCCATTGATGGATCGCTGGAGCTTGCACATTTTGTTAGCACCGTTAGGATTGACAAAACCTTCTGGTTGCATCATATACAACTCTTCTTTAAGAAAACCATTAAGGAATGCAGTTTTTGACATCCATTTGCCAGATTTCATAAAATGTGGCAATTGCTAACATGATTTGGACAGACTTAAGCATCGATACGAGTGAGAAAATCTCATCGTATTCAACACCTTGAACTTGTCAAAAACCTTTCGCAACAAGTCGAGCTTAGTAGATAGTAACACTACTATCAGTGTCTGTCTTCCTCTTGAAGATCCATTTATTTTCTATGGCTTGCCGATCACCGGGCAAGTCAATCAAAGTCCATACTTTGTTCTCATACATGGATCCAATCTCAGATTTTATGGCCTCAAGCCATTTCGTGGAATCAGGGCTCATCATCGCTTCCTCATAGTTCGTAGGTTTATCATGGTCTAGTAACATGACTTTCAGAATAGGATTACCATATCACTCTGGTGCGGACCATACTCTGGAAGACCTATGAGTTTCTGTAGTAACTTGATCCAAAGTTTCATGACCATCATCATTAACTTTCTCACTAATCGGTGTAGGCATCACTAGAACTGATTTCTGTGATGAACTACTTTCCAATTTGAGAGAAACTCCTTCTCTAGAAAGGATCCATCTTAGCAACGAAACTTGCTTTCAGATCTGTGATAGAAGGTGTACCCAATAGTTACATTTGGGTATTCTATGAAGATGCACTTCTCCGATTTGGGTTCGAGCTTATCAGGTTGAAAACCTTTTTTCATATAAGCATCGCAACTCCAAGCTTTAAGAAACGACAACTTAGGTTTACTGCTAAACCATAGTTCATACGGTGTCGTCTCAACGGATTTAGATGGTGCCCTATTAAACATGAATGCAGCTGTCTCTAATGCATAACCCCAAAACAATAGTGGTAAATCGGTAAGAGACATCATTGATCGGACCATATCAAATAAAGTGCAGTTACGACGTTCGGACACACCATAACATTGTGGTGTTCCAGGTGGCGTGAGCTGTGAAACTATTCCACATTGTTTCAATTGAATACCAAACTCCTAACTCAAATATTCATCTCCACGATCAGATCGCAGAAACTTTATTTTCTTGTTATGATGATTTTCCACTTCACTCTGAAATTCTTTGAACCTTTCAACTATTTCAGACTTATGTTTCATCAAGTAGATATACCCATATCTGCTCAAATCATCTGTGAAGGTGAAAAAATAACGATACCCGCCATGAGCCTTAATACTTATTGGTCTGCATACATCAGTATGTATTATTTCCAACAAGTTTTTTGCTCGTTCCATTGTTCCGAAGAACGGAGTTTTAGTCATCTTTCCAAAAAGGCACAGTTCGCAAGCATCAAATGATTCATAACCAAGTGATTCCGAAAATCCATCTTTATGGAGTTTCTTCATGCGCTTTACACCGATATGACCCAAACGGCAGTGCCACAAATAAGTTGCACTATCATTATTAACTTTGCATCTTTTGGCATCAATATTATGAATATGTGTATCACTACGATCAAGATCCAATAAACTATTTTCATTGGGTGTATGACCATTGAAGGTTTTATTCATGTAAACAGAACAACAATTATTCTATGACTTTAAATGAATAACCCTTTTGCAATAAACTTGATTAAATCATATTCATACTCAACGCAAACGGCAAATAACATTTATTTAGGTTTAAAACTAATCCCGAAAGTATAGGGAGTGTGCGATGTTGATCATATCAATCTTGGAACCAGTTCCAACACACATCGTCACTTCACCCTCAACTAGTCTCTGTTTATTCTGTAACTCCTGTTTCGAATTACTAATTTTAGCAACTGAACAAGCATCAAATACTCAGGGGCTACTATAAACACTAGTAAGGCACACATCAATAACTTGTATATCAAATATACCCTTGTTCACTTTGCCATCCTTCTTATCCATCAAATATTCAGGGCATTTCCGCTTCCAGTGACCATTTCCTTTGCAGTGTAAGCACTCAGTTTCAGACTTTGGTCTAGCTTTGGTCTTCTTCACGGGAGTGACAACTTGTTTGCCATTCTACTTGAAGTTTCCCTTTCTTTCCCTTTGCCCTATTCTTGAAACTAGTGGTCTTGTTAACCATCAACACTTGATGTTTTTCTTGATTTCTACCTTCGTTGATTTCAGCATCACGAAGAGCTTGGGAATTACTTTCGTCATCCCTTGCATATTATAGTTCATCACAAAGTTCTACTAACTTGGTGATGGTGACTAGAGAATTCTTTCAATCACTATTTTATCTGGAAGATTAACTCCCAGTTGATTCAAGCAATTGTAGTACCCAGACTATCTGAGCACATGCTCACTAGTTGAGCGATTCTCCTCCATCTTTTAGCTATAGAACTTGTTGGAGACTTCATATCTCTCAACTCGGGTATTTGCTTGAAATATTAACTTCAATTCCTGGAACATCTCATATGGTCCATGACGTTCAAAACGTCTTTGAAGTCCCGATTCTAAGCCGTTAAGCATGGTGCATTAAACTATCAAGTAGTCATCATATTGAGCTAGCCAAACATTCATAACGTCTACATCTGCTCCTGCAATAGGTCTGTCACCTAGCGGTGCATTAAGGACATAATTCTTCTGTGCAGCAATGAGGATAAACCTCAGATCACGGATCCAATCCGCATTATTGCTACTAACATCTTTCAACACAATTTTCTCTAGGAACATATCAAAATAAACATATGAAAACAACAACGCAAGCTATTGATCTACAACATAATTTGCAAAATACTATCAGGACTAAGTTCATGATAAATTAAAGTTCAATTAATCATATTACTTAAGAACTCCCACTTAGAAAGACATCCCTCTAATCTTCTAAGTGATCACGTGATCCAAATCAACTAAACCATAACCGATCATCACGTGAGATGGAGTAGTTTTCAATGGTGAACATCACTATGTTGATCATATCTACTATATGATTCACGCTCGACCTTTCGGTCTCCGTGTTCCGAGGCCATATCTGCATATGCTAGGCTCGCCAAGTTTAACCTGAGTATTCTGCGTGTGCAAAACTGGCTTGCACCCGTTGTAGATGGACGTAGAGCTTATCACACCCGATCATCACGTGGTGTCTGGGCACGACGAACTTTGGCAACGGTGCATACTCAGGGAGAACACTTCTTGATAATTTAGTGAGAGATCATCTTAAAATGCTACCGTCAATCAAAGCAAGATAAGATGCATAAAGGATAAGCATCACATGCAATCAATATAAGTGATATGATATGGCCATCATCATCTTGTGCTTGTGATCTCCATCTCCGAAGCACCATCATGATCACCATCGTCACCGGCGCGACACCTCGATCTCCATCGTAGCATCGTTGTCGTCTCGCCAATCTTATGCTTCTACGACTATCGCTACCGCTTAGTGATAAAGTAAAGCATTACAGGGCGATTGCATTGCATACAATAAAGCGACAACCATATGGCTCCTGCCAGTTGCCGATAACTTCGATTACAAAACATGATCATCTCATACAATAAAATATAGCATCACGTCTTGACCATATCACATCACAACATGCCCTGCAAATACAAGTTAGACGTCCTCTACTTTGTTGTTACAAATTTTACGTGGCTGCTACGGGCTTAGCAAGAACCGTTCTTACCTACGCATCAAAACCACAACGATAGTTTGTCAAGTTGGTGTTGTTTTAACCTTCGCAAGGACCGGGCGTAGCCACACTCGGTTAAACTAAAGTTGGAGAAACTGACACCCACCAGCCACCTGTGTGCAAAGCACGTCGGTAGAACCAGTCTCGCGTAAGCGTACGCGTAATGTCGGTTCGGGCCGCTTCATCCAACAATACCGCCGGACCAAAGTATGACATGCTGGTAAGCAGTATGACTTGTATCACCCACAACTCACTTGTGTTCTACTCGTGCATATAACATCAACGCATAACACCTAGGCTCGGATGCCACTGTTGGGGAACGTAGTAATTTCAAAAAAATTCCTACGCACACGCAAGATCATGGTGATGGCATAGCAACGAGAGGGGAGAGTAATGTCCACGTACCCTCGTAGAACGTAAGCGGAAGCGTTATGACAACGCGGTTGATGTAGTCGTACGTCTTCACGATCCGACCGATCCAAGCACCGAACGTACGGCACCTCCGAGTTCAGCACACGTTCAGCTCAATGACGATCCCCGGACTCCGATCCAAGATGAGTTCCGTCAGCACGACGGCGTGGTGATGATGATGATGTTCTACTGGCGCAGGGCTTCGCCTAAACTCCACGACGATATGACCGAGGTGGAATATGGTGGAGGGGGGCACCGCACACGGCTAAGGAATGATCACGAAGATCAATTTGTGTGTATTGGGGTGCCCCCCTGCCCCCGTATATAAAGGAGCAAGGGGGGAGGAGGCCGGCCCTAGGAGGGGGCGCGCCAAGTGTGGAGTCCTACTAGGACTCCCTAGTCCTAGTAGGATTCCACCTCCCTTGTTGGAGTAGGAGAAGGGGAAAGAGGGGGAGAGGAAGAAGGAAAGGGGGGCTGCGCCCCTTGTCCAATTCGGACCAGAGGGGGGGGGGGTCGCAGGCCTCCTTCCTTTTGGCCTCTCTCCTCTATTCCCGTATGGCCCAATAAGGCCCATATACTCCCCAGCGAATTCCGTAACTCTCCGGTACTCCGAAAAATACCCGAATCACTCGGAACCTTACCAAACTCCGAATATAGTCGTCCAATATATCGATCTTTACGTCTCGAGCATTTCGAGACTCCTCGTCATGTACCCGATCTCATACGGGACTTTGAACTCCTTCGGTACATCAAAACTCATAAACTCATAATATAACTGTCATCGAAACCTTAAGCGTGCGGACCCTACGGGTTCGAGAATTATGTAGACATGACCTAGAACTATTCTTGGTCAATAACCAATAGCGGAACCTGGATGCCCATATTGGCTCCTATATATTCTACGAAGATCTTTATCGGTCAAACCGCATAACAACATACGTTGTTCCCTTTGTCATCGGTATGTTACTTGCCCGAGATTCGATCGTCGGTATCTCAATACCTAGTTCAATCTCGTTACCGGCAAGTCTCTTTACTCGTTCCGTAATACATCATCTCACAACTAACTCATTAGTTGCAATGCTTGCAAGGCTTATGTGATGTGTATTACCGAGAGGGCCCAGAGATACCTCTCCGACAATCGGAGTGACAAAACCTAATCTTGAAATACGCCAACCCAACATGTACCTTTGGAGACACCTGTAGTACTCCTTTATAATCACCCAGTTACGTTGTGACGTTTGCTAGCACCCAAAGTGTTCCTCCGGTAAACGGGAGTTGCATAATCTCATAGTTACAGGAACATGTATAAGTCATGAAGAAAACAATAGCAACATACTAAACGATCGGGTGCTAAGCTAATGGAATGGGTCATGTCAATCACATCATTCTCCTAATGATGTGATCCCGTTAGTCAAATGACAACTCATGTCTATGGCTAGGAAACTTAACCATCTTTGATCAACGAGCTAGTCAAGTAGAGGCATACTAGTGACACTCTGTTTGTCTATGTATTCACACATGTATTATGTTTCCGGTTAATACAATTCTAGCATGAATAATAAAAATTTATCATGAAATAAGGAAATAAATAATAACTTTATTATTGCCTCTAGGGCATATTTCCTTCAGATAATTGCATGTAACCAACCATTTTTTTGGGAAGCTAATCATGTACCCAAAAAATGCATGTGAATCGCTGTTTATTATAACTTACCAAAGAAAGCATTATTTTATTTGCTAAGTAAGTAAGACGTGGGTTGTAAGGACGTACTACGTCTATGCAGTCTCCTCCTTCCCCAAACAAATCTAAGGTTCTTCTGCCTCCCGTCGACGCTGCCGCCGGTCTGCCTCGTCTCGGGTGGCCTTAGGGCCTATGACGGCATGATGGATTCCGGCCCTTGCCGGTGGGAGGGCTTCGTTTTTAAACGTTTCTTCGAGTTTTGTTAGGGTTTGTGTCCTACTCAGTAAGACGAGACAGTGACAGCTCCATGAAGATGGAATAAGGTTCTCCCTACCCAGCCCCCGTGTCGATGGTGCGTCTAGCATCATTGATGGGGCGTGTGGAGGTGTGTCTACAGCGGATCTATCTTTGGTGGATTTTCTCGGACCTGGTGGTAGTTTGTCTACATTCGTGTGTCTTTAGGTTGGATCCTTCCAATCGGTGCTACTCTTGAACGACGGCGGTTACTATTCTGGTGTGCTGGTCCTATATGGCCTTAGCACGATGACTTTTCGACTGTCTACTACAACAAGTCTTGTCCAGCTCCGATGAGGGAGGGGCGATGACAGTGGCGCGCCTTCGGCTCACTTTCGTGCTTGTAATCATCGCTAGGTGGTCTATGAATTTGAATATAATTTTTATTATTTCTGGTGTTCGTTGTACTGTCATGATTGAAGATAAATAGATTGAAAGTATTCCCGTAAAGAAAGTAAGACGCGGGCTAGCTAAGATGGTTATGAACGAAAACTAGAGGAAAAAACCTAGAAAAATGAAAGTGGGGGTTGGAAAGCGTGGGCAGAGAACATTAGAAGTAACAAAAAAAACATTAATGTCTGTATATCCACCTAGCAACGAATACAAGCACTAGAGAGAGCGGAAGGTGCATCGTGGTCATCGCCCTTCCCTCACAGGATAGGTCAAACCTTCTTGTAGTAGACAATTGGAAAGTCATTGTGCTAAGGCTCCAAAGGTCCAGCACACGACAACATCAACCATCACTGATGAAAGAGCCTTAGATCGAAAGGAGCCAATCCGTAGGCACACGAACACTGGCTAACGAATATCAGATCCACACGGATCCATCAAAGACAAACACCGACCCAATCCCGCAAGATCCGCCAGAGACATGCCTCCACATGTCCTCCAACGACGCGAGACATGCCACCAGGGATGGGTGCTGGGCAGGGAGAATCTTATTCCTTATTCCATCTTCAGGGAGCTGTTGTTGTCTCATCTTCCTGAGCAAGACACAGACCCTAAACTAACTCACTAAAGAAAACACCTATAATGAAGTAGGGCCCTCCCACCGGCAATGGTGAGGGTCCACCATGCCTTCATGGGCCTAAGACCATAGAAGATGAGACAGATCGGCGTGGCGACGGGAGGCAGGGGAAAAACCTAGATGTGTGGGAGCTTCGTAGGGGACGAGAAAAGCATTTTGTTGTTAGCAGCCAGTCAGCTCCAAACCTTACATACTTTTTTAAGTATGAGAGAAATACTTAGGGGTTTGCTCTCTTTTTTATTGTAGTTTGAATTTGCATCTGATGCTTCATGTGTGCGTTGCATTGTCAATGACAAGGGTAATCACGTTGCCCTAGAATAGATCATGCGATTGAAGATGATTTAAAGTTTCCTTTCTTCCTTTGGGAAAATTCAAGGGGGTGTCTGTTGGGGAACGTAGCAATAATTCAAAATTATCTACGCATCACCAAGATCAATCTATGGAGATTCTAGCAACAAGAGAGGGAGAGGATGAGTGTATCTTCATACCCTTGAAGATCGCGATGCGGAAGCGTTACAAGAACGCGGTCGGTGGAGTCGTACATGAAGCGATTCAGATCGCAGTCGAATCCGATCTAAGCACCGAACAACGGTGCCTCCGCGTTCAACACACGTACAGCCCGGGGACGTCTCCTCCTTCTTGATCCAGCAAGGGGAGAGGAGAAGTTGAGGGAGAACTCCGGCAGCACGACAGCGTGGTGGTGGTGGAGCTCATGGTTCTCCAGCAGGGCTTCGCCAAGCACTACGGAGGAGGAGGAGGTGTTGGAGGAGGGAGAGGGCTGCACCAGGGAAGAGGTGCGGCTGCCCTCCCACCCCTCCACTATATATAGGGGCAAGGGGAGAGGGGGAGGCGCCCTAGGGTTTCCCCTAGGGGGCGGCGGCCAAGCGGATTGGATCTCCCTAGGCAAAATCCTAGGGAGACTTGCCCCCCCCCCCCGCCCAAGCCAAGCAGGTGGAGGATTGCTTCCCAAGCTGTTGGAAATATGCCCTAGAGGCAATAATAAATTAGTTATTATTATAATTCCTTGTTCATGATAATCGTTTATTATCCATGCTATAATTGTATTGATAGGAAACTCAGATACATGTGTGGGTACATAGACAACACCATGTCCCTAGTAAGCCTCTAGTTGACTAGCTCGTTGATCAATAGATGGTTACGGTTTCCTGACCATGGACATTGGATGTCGTTGATAACGGGATCACATCATTAGGAGAATGATGTGATGGACAAGACCCAATCCTAAGCCTAGCACAAAGATCGTGTAGTTCGTATGCTAAAGCTTTTCTAATGTCAAGTATCATTTCCTTAGACCATGAGATTGTGCAACTCCCGGATACCGTAGGAATGCTTTGGGTGTACCAAACGTCACAACGTAACTGGGTGGCTATAAAGGTGCACTACAGGTATCTCCGAAAGTGTCTGTTGGGTTGGCACGAATCGAGACTGGGATTTATCACTCCGTGAAAACGGAAAGGTATCTCTAGGCCCACTCGGTAGGACATCATCATAATGTGCACAATGTGACCAAGGGGTTGATCACGGGATGATGTGTTACGGAACGAGTAAAGAGACTTGCCGGTAACGAGATTGAACAAGGTATCGGCATACCGATGATCGAATCTCGGGCAAGTACAATACCGCTAGACAAAGGGAATTGAATACGGGATCGATTGAGTCCTTGACATCGTGGTTCATCCGATGAGATCATCGTGGAACATGTGGGAGCCAACATGGTTATCCAGATCCCGCTGTTGGTTATTGACCGGAGAACATCTCGGTCATGTCTGCATGGTTCCCGAACCTGTAGGGTCTACACACTTAAGGTTCGATGACGCTAGGGTTATAAAGGAAGTTTGTATGTGGTTACCGAATGTTGTTCGGAGTCTCGGATGAGATCCCGGATGTCATGAGGAGTTCCGGAATGGTCCGGAGGTAAATATTTATATATGGGAAGTCCTGTTTTGGTCACCGGAAAAGTTTCGGGTTTTATCGGTAAAGTACTGGGACCACCGGGAGGGTCCCGGGGGTCCACCAAGTGGGGCCACCAGCCCCGGAGGGCTGCATGGGCCAAGTGTGGGAGGGGACCAGCCCCAGGTGGGCTGGTGCGCCCCCCCACAAGGGCCCAAGGCGCCTAGGGTCGGGGGAGGGGGCGCACCCACCTAACTTGGGGGGCAAGTTTCCCCTCGCCCCACCCTTGGCCACCACCCTAGATGGGATTGGGGGCAGACGCATCCCTTGGGGTGGAAACTCTAGAGGGGGCACACCCCCTCCCTCTCCCCTATATATAATTGAGGTCTTGAGGGCTGCCAACACATGAGTTTTGACCTCTCCCTGGCGCAGCCCTACCTCTCTCCCTTCTCCTCTCCCGCGGTGCTTGGCGAAGCCCTGCAGGATTGCCACGCTCCTCCATCACCACCACGCCGTTGCGCTACTGCTGGATGGAGTCTTCCTCAACCTCTCCCTCTCTCCTTGCTAGATCAAGGCATGGGAGACGTCACCGGGCTGTACGTGTGTTGAACGCGGAGGTGCCGTCCGTTCAGCACTAGGATCTCCGGTGATTTGGATCACGACGAGTACGACTCCTTCAACCCCGTTCTCTTGAACGCTTCCGCTTAGCGATCTACAAGGGTATGTAGATGCACTCTCCTTCCCCTCGTTGCTGGTTTCTCTATAGATAGATCTTGGTGACACGTAGGAAAATTTTGAATTTCTGCTACGTTCCCCAACAGTGGCATCATGAGCTAGGTCTATTGCGTAGATTCTTTGCACGAGTAGAACACAAAGTAGTTGTGGGCGTTGATTTTGTTCAATATGCTTACCGTTACTAGTCCAATCTTGTTTCGACGGTATTGTGGGATGAAGCGGCCCGGACCGACCTTACACGTACACTTACGTGAGACAGGTTCCACCGACTGACATGCACTTGGTGCATAAGGTGGCTAGCGGGTGCCAGTCTCTCCCACTTTAGTCGGAACGGATTCGATGAAAAGGGTCCTTATGAAGGGTAAATAGCAATTGGCATATCACGTTGTGGTTTTGCGTAGGTAAGAAACGTTCTTGCTAGAAACCCATAGCAGCCACGTAAAACATGCAAACAACAATTAGAGGACGTCTAACTTGTTTTTGCAGGGTATGCTATGTGATGTGATATGGCCAAGAAGAATGTGATGAATGATATGTGATGTATGAGATTGATCATGTTCTTGTAATAGGAATCACGACTTGCATGTCGATGAGTATGACAACCGGCAGGAGCCATAGGAGTTGTCTTTATTTATTGTATGACCTGCGTGTCATTGAACAACGCCATGTAATTACTTTACTTTATTGCTAACCGGTAGCCATAGTAGTAGAAGTAATAGTTGGCGAGACAACTTCATGAAGACACGATGATGGAGATCATGATGATGGAGATCATGGTGTCATGCCGGTGACGATGATGATCATGGAGCCCCGAAGATGGAGATCAAAAGGAGCAAAATGATATTGGCCATATCATGTCACTATTTGATTGCATGTGATGTTTATCATGTTTATGCATCTTATTTGCTTAGAACGACGGTAGTAAATAAGATGATCCCTCATTAAAATTTCAAGAAAGTGTTCCCCCTAACTGTGCACCGTTGCGAAAGTTCGTCGTTTCGAAGCACCACGTGATGATCGGGTGTGATAGATTCTTACGTTCACATACAACGGGTGTAAGCCAGATTTACACACGCGAAACACTTAGGTTAACTTGACAAGCCTAGCATGTACAGACATGGCCTCAGAACACAAGAGACCGAAAGATCGAGCATGAGTCGTATAGTAGATATGATCAACATGAATATGTTCACCGATGATGACTAGTCCGTCTCACGTGATGATCGGACACGGCCTAGTTGACTCGGATCATGTAATCACTTAGATGACTAGAGGGATGTCTATCTGAGTGGGAGTTCATTAGATGAACTTAATTATCCTGAACATAGTCAAAAGCCCTTTGCAAATTATGTCATAGCTCGCGCTTTAATTCTATTGTTTTAGATATGTTCCTAGAGAAAATATAGTTGAAAGTTGATAGTAGCGATTATGCGGACAGTAGATAGCTTATGTCCTTAATGCACTGCTCAGTGTGCTGAACCCCAAACGTAGTCTGTGGATGTTGTGAACATCGGACATGCACGTTTTGATAACTACGTGATAGTTCAGCTGAACGGTTTTGAGTTGAGGAACCAAAGACGTTTTTGAAACGTCGTGGAACATATGAGATGTTTCGAGGGCTGGAATTGGGATTTCAGGCTCGTGCCCACGTCAAGAGGTATAAGACCTCCGACGATTTTCTTAGCCTGCAAACTAAGGGAGAAAACCTCAATCGTTGAGCTTGTGCTCAGATTGTCTGAGTGCAACAATCACTTGAATCGAGTGGGAGTTGATCTTCCAGGTGAGATAGTGATGTTTCTCCAAAGTCATTGCCACCAAGCTGCTAGAGCTTTGTGATGAACTATAACATATCAGGGATAGATATGATGATCCTTGAGGTATTCATGATGTTTGACACCGCGAAAGTAGAACTCAAGAAGGAGCATCAATTGTTGATGGTTGGTGAAACCACTAGTTTCAAGAAGGGCAAGGGCAAGAAGGGATACTTCATGAAACGGCGAATCAGCTGCTGCTCCAGTGAAGAGACCCAAGGTTGAACCTAAACCCGAGACTGAGTGCTTCTGTAATAAGGGGAACAGCCACCGGAGCAGGATTACCCTAGATACTTGGTAGATAAGAAGGCTGGCAAGGTCGATAGAAGTATATTGGATATACATTATGTTAATGTGTACTTTACTAGTACTCCTAGTAGCACCAGGGTATTAGATACCGGTTCGGTTGCTAAGTGTTAGTAACTCGAAATAAAAGCTACGGAATAAACGGAGACTAGCTAAAGGTGAGCTGACGATATGTGTTGGAAGTGTTTCCAAGTTTGATGTGATCAAACATCGCACGCTCCCTCTACCATCAAGATTAGTATTAAACCTGAATAATTGTCATTTGGTGTTTGCGTTGAGCATAGACATGATTGGATTATGTCTATCGCAATACGGTTATTCATTTAAGGAGAATAATGGTTACTCTATTTATTTGAATAATACCTTCAATGGTCTTGCACCTAAAGGAATGGTTTATTGAATCTCGATCGTAGTGATACACATTTTCATGCCAAAAGATATAAGATAGTAATGATAGTACCACTTACTTGTGGCACTGCCATGTAAGTCATATTGGTATAAAACGCATGAAGAAGCTCCATGTTGATGGATCTTTGGACTCACTCGTTTTTGAAAAGTTTGAGACATGCGAACCATGTCTATTGGTGTATACGCATGAAGAAACTCCATGCAGATGGATCGTTTGGACTCACTTGATTTTGAATCACTTGAGATATGCAAATCATACCACATGGGCAAGATGACTGAAAAGCCTCGTTTTCAGTAAGATGGAACAAGATAGCAACTTGTTGGAAGTAACACATTTTGATGTGTGCAGTCCAATGAGTGCTGAGGCATGCAGTGAATATCGTTATGTTCTTACTTCACAGATGATTCGAGTAGATGTTGAGTATATTTACTTGATGAAACACAAGTATGAATTATTGAATGGTTCAAGTAATTTCAGAGTGAAGTTGAAGATCATTGTGACAAGAGGATAAAATGTCTATGATATGATCATAGAGATGAGTATCTGAGTTACGAGCTTTGGCACGCAATTAAGACATTGTGGAAATTGTTTCACAATTAATACCGCCTGGAACACCATAATGTGATGGTGTGTCCGAACATCATATTTGCACCCTATTGGATATAGTGCGTACCATGATGTATCTTATCGAATTACCACTATCGTTCATGGGTTAGGCATTAGAGACAACCGCACTCACTTTAATAGGGCACCACGTAATTCCGTTGAGACGACACCGTTTGAACTATGGTTTGGAGAAACCTGAGTTGTCGTTTCTTAAAAGTTGGGGCTGCAACACTTATGTGAAAAGGTTTCAGGTTGATAATCTCGAACCCAAAGCGGATAAAATGCATCTTCATAGGACACCCAAAACAGTTGGGTATGCCTCCTAATTCAGATTCGAAAGCAATAGGGATTGTTTCTTGAATCGGGTCCTTTCTCGAGGAAAAGTTTGTCTCAAAAATTGAGTGGGAGGATGGTGGAGACTTGATGAGGTTAATGAACCATTACTTCAACCAGTGTGTAGCAGGGCACAGGAAGTTGTTCCTGTGGCACCTACACCAATTGAAGTAGAAGCTTATGATAGTGATCATGAAGTTTCGGATCAAGTCACTACCGTACCTCGTAGGGTGACAAGGATGCGTACTACTTCAGAGTGGTACAGTAATCCTGTCTTGAAGGTCATGTTGCTAGACAACAATGAACCTACGAGCTATGGAGAAGCGACGGTGGGCCCAAATTCCAACAAATGGTTAGAAACCATGAAATCCGAGATAGGATCCATGTATCAGAACAAAGCATGGACTTTGGTGGACTTGCCCGATGATCGGCAAGCCATTGAGATAAATGGATCTTTAAGAAGAAGACGGATGTGGACGGTAATGTCACTGTCTATGAAGCTCGACTTGTGGCGAAGAGTTTTTCACAAGTTCAAGGAGTTGACTACGATGAGATTTTCTCATCCGTAGCGATGCTTAAGTCTGTCGGAATCATGTTAGCATTAGCTGCATTTATGAAATCTGGCAGATGGATGTCAAAACGAGTTTCCTTACCAGTTTTCGTAAGGAAAGGTTGTATGTGATACAATCAGAAAGGTTTTGTCGATCCTAAGGATGCTAAAAGGTATGCTAGCTCCAGCGATCCTTCCATGGACTGGAGTAAGCATCTCAGAGTTGGAATGTACGCTTTGATGAGATGATCAAAGATTTTGGGTTTATACAAAGTTTATGAGAAACTTGTATTTCCAAAGAAGTGAGTGGGAGCACTATAGAATTTCTGATGAGTATATGTTGTTAACATATTGTTGATCAGAAATGATGTAGAATTTCTAGAAAGCATATAGGGTTATTTGAAAAGTGTTTTTCAATGGAAAACCTGGATTAAGCTACTTGAACATTGAGCATCAAGATCTATGAGGATAGATCAAAACGCTTAATGGTACTTTCAAATGAGCATATACCTTGACATGATCTTGAAGGTGTTCAAGATGGATCAGTCAAAGAAGGAGTTCTTGCCTGAGATGTAAGGTATGAAGTTAAGACTTAAAGCTCGACCACGGCAGAAAAGAGAGAAAGGACGAAGGTCGTCCCCTATGCTTCAGACGTAGGCTCTATAGTATGCTATGCTGTGTACCACACCGGAAGTGTGCCTTGCCATGAGTCAGTCAAGGGGTACAAGAATGATCCAGGAATGGATCATTGGACAGCGGTCAAAATTGTCCTTGGAGTAAATAAGGACATGTTTCTCGATTATGGAGGTGATAAAGAGTTCAGCGTAAAGGGTTACGTCGATGCAAGCTTTAACACCTATCCGAGTGACTCTGAGTAGCAAACCGGATACGTATAGTGGAGCAACCATTTGGAATAGCTCCAAGTGGAGCATGGAAGCAGCATTTACAATATGACCTAGAGATTTGCGAAGTACATATCGGATCTGAATGTTGCAGACCCGTTGACTAAAACCTCTCTCACAAGCAAAACATGATCAAACCCCAGAACTCATTGAGTCTTAATCACATGATGATGTGAACTAGTTTAATGACACTAGTAAACTCTTTGGATGTTGGTCACATGGCGATGTGACCTGTGAGTGTTAATCACATGGCGATGTGAACTAGATTATTGACTCTAGTGCAAGTGGGAGACTGTTGGAAATATGCCCTAGAGGCAATAATAAATTAGTTATTATTATATTTCCTTGTTCATGATAATCGTTTATTATCCATGCTATAATTGTATTGATAGGAAACTCAGATACATGTGTGGGTACATAGACAACACCATGTCCCTAGTAAGCCTCTAGTTGACTAGCTCGTTGATCAATAGATGGTTACGGTTTCCTGACCATGGACATTGGATGTCGTTGATAACGGGATCACATCATTAGGAGAATGATGTGATGGACAAGACCCAATCCTAAGCCTAGCACAAAGATCGTGTAGTTCGTATGCTAAAGCTTTTCTAATGTCAAGTATCATTTCCTTAGACCATGAGATTGTGCAACTCCCGGATACCGTAGGAATGCTTTGGGTGTACCAAACGTCACAACGTAACTGGGTGACTATAAAGGTGCACTACAGGTATCTCCAAAAGTGTCTGTTGGGTTGACACGAATCGAGATTGGGATTTGTCACTCCGTGTGACGGAGAGGTATCTCTGGGCCCACTCGGTAGGACAACATCATAATGTGCACAATGTGACCAAGGGGTTGATCACGGGATGATGTGTTACGGAACGAGTAAAGAGACTTGCCGGTAACGAGATTGAACAAGGTATCGGCATACCGACGAACGAATCTCGGGCAAGTACAATACCTCTAGACAAAGGGAATTGAATACGGGATCGATTGAGTCCTTGACATCGTGGTTCATCCGATGAGATCATCGTGGAACATGTGGGAGCCAACATGGGTATCCAGATCCTGCTGTTGGTTATTGACCGGAGAACGTCTCGGTCATGTCTGCATGGTTCCTGAACCTGTAGGGTCTACACACTTAAGGTTCGATGACGCTAGGGTTATAAAGGAAGTTTGTATGTGGTTACCGAATGTTGTTCGGAATCCCGGATGAGATCCCGAACGTCACGAGGAGTTCCGGAATGGTCCGGAGGTAAAGATTTATATATGGGAAGTCCTGTTTTGGTCACCGGAAAAGTTTCGGGTTTTATCAGTAACGTACCGGGACCACCGAGAGGGTCCTGAGGGTCCACCAAGTGGGGCCACCGGCCCCGGAGGGCTGCATGGGCCAAGTGTGGGAGGGGACCAGCCCCAGGTGGGCTGGTGCGCCCCCCCCCACAAGGGCCCAAGGCGCCTAGGGTTGGGGGAGGGGGCGCACCCACCTAACTTGGGGGGCAAGTTTCCCCTCCCCCCCCCCCTTGGCCGCCACCCTAGATGGGATTGGGGGCAGCCGCATTCCTTGGGGTGGAAACCCTAGAGGGGGCGCACCCCCTCCCTCTCCCCTATATATAGTTGAGGTCTTGAGGGCTGCCAACACATGAGTTTTGACCTCTCCCTGGCGCAGCCCTACCTCTCTCCCTTCTCCTCTCCCGCGGTGCTTGGCGAAGCCCTGCAGGATTGCCACGCTCCTCCGTCACCACCATGCAATTGTGCTGCTGCTGGACGGAGTCTTCCTCAACCTCTCCCTCTCTCCTTGCTGGATCAAGGCATGGGAGACGTCACCGGGCTGTACGTGTGTTGAACGCGGAGGTGCCGTCCGTTCGGCACTAGGATCTCCGGTGATTTCGATCACGGCGAGTACGACTCCTTCAACCCCGTTCTCTTGAACGCTTTCGCTTAGCAATCTACAAGGGTATGTAGATGCACTCTCCTTCCCCTCGTTGCTGGTTTATCCATAGATAGATCTTGGTGACACGTAGGAAAATTTTGAATTTCTGCTATGTTCCCCAACACAAGCCAGGTGGAGGCGCCCCACCTCCCAAATAACGTGGGAAAGGGTGTGGGGGGTGCACCACCCCTTAGGCTATGTTCGGTTGAGAGGGATTCGAAGGTGGTTTGGCAGGGATTGAAGTGGATTTAATCCCTTGCAAGTCAAAACCTCCTCAAATCCCCTCCAATCCTCTTGTGGAGAGGTGTAACCGAACAAGGCCTTATTGGGCTGGTTTGCCCCTTCCCCTTTGTCCCATGAGGCCCTCCAACACTTGTCGGGGCTCCGGAAACACCTTTCGGTCATGCTGGCCATAGCCTGGTACCCCCGGAACACTTCCGGACTCCAATACCCTTCGTCCAATATATCGATCTTCACCGCCGGACCATTTCGGAACTCCTCGTGACGTCCGGGATCACATCCGGGATTTCGAACTACCTTCGGTAACCACATACTATTTCCCATAACAACTCTAGCGTCACCGAACCTTAAGTGTGTAGACCCTACGGGTTCGGGAACCATGCAGACATGACCGAGACGTTCTCCGGCCAATAACCAACAGCGGGATCTGGATACCCATGTTGGCTCCCACATGTTCCACGATGATCTCATCCGACGAACCACGATGTCAAGGATTCAAGCAATCCCGTATACAATTCCCTTTGTCAATCATTACGTTACTTGCCCGAGATTCGATTGTCGGTATCCCAATACCTCATTCGATCTCGTTACCGGCAAGTCACTTTACTCGTTCCGTAATGCATGATCCCGTGACTAAATACTTAGTCACATTGAGCTCATTATGATGATGCATTACCGAGTGGGCCCAGAGATACATCTCTGTCATACGGAGTGACAAATCCCAGTCTCGATTCATGCCAACCCAACAGACACTTTCGGAGATACCTGTAGTGCACCTTTATAGCGACCCAGTTACGTTGTGACGTTTGGTACACCCAAAGCATTCCTACGGTATCCGGTAGTTGCACAATCTCATGGTCTAGAAATGATACTTGACATTAGAAAAGCTCTTAGCAAACGAACTATACGATCGTGTGCTATGCTTAGGATTGGGTCTTGTCCATCACATCATTCTCCTAATGATGTGATCCCGTTATCAATGACATCCAATGTCCATGGTCAGGAAACCATAACCATCTATTGATCAACGAGCTAGTCAACTAGAGGCTCACTAGGGACATGTTGTAGTCTATGTATTCACGCATGTATTACGGTTTCCAATTAATACAATTATAGCATGAACAATAGACAATTATCATGAACAAGGAAATATAATAATAACCATTTTATTATTGTCTCTAGGGCATATTTCCAACAGTCTCCCACTTGCACTAGAGTCAATAATCTAGTTCACATCATTATGTGATTGTAATTGAATCCAACACCCATGGTGTTTGATCATATCTCGCTTGTGAGAGTGGTTTGTTAGGCAACAGGGTCTGAACCTTTCAAATCCGTGTGTGCTTTACAAATATCTATGTCATCTTGTAGATGCAGCTACCACGCGCTACTTGGAGCTATTCCAAACAACTGCTCTACTATACGAATCCGGTTTACTACTCAGAGTCATCCGATTAGTGTCAAAGTTTGCATCGACGTAACCCTTTACGACGAACTCTTTTACCACCTCCATAATCGAGAAATTTCCTTTGTCAACTAGTTACTAAGGATAAGTTTGACCACTGTCATGTGATCCATTCCTGGATCACACTTGTACCCCTTGACTGACTCATGGCAAGGCACACTTCAGGTGCGGTACACAGCATAGCATACTTTAAAGCCTACGTCTAAAGCATAGGGGACGACCTTCATCCTTTCTTTATGTTCCGCCGTGGTCAGGTCTTGAGTCTTACTCAATACTAACACAACCAAGAACTCCTTCTTTACTGATCTATTTTGAACTCCTTCAAAATCTTGTCACGGTATGTATTCATTTGAAAGTACTATTAAGCGTTTTTGATATATCCTTATAGATCTTGATGCTCAATGTTCAAGTAGCTTAATCCAGTTTTCCATTGAAAAAAGACTTTTCAAATAACCCTATATGCTTTCCAGAAATTCTACATCATTCCCGATCAACAATATGTCAACAACATATACTCATCAGAAATGCTATAGTGCTCCCACTCACTTCTTTGGAAATACAAGTTTCTCATAAACTTTGTATAAACCCGAAATCTTTGATCATCTCATCAAAGCATATATTCCAACTCTGAGATGTTTACTCCAGTCCTTAGAAGGATTCCTGGAGCTTTGCATACTTGTTAGCATCTTTTAGGATTGACAAAACCTTTTGGTTGTATCACATACAACCTTTCCTCAAGAAAATCGTCGAGGAAACAATGTTTTTGACATCCTATCTGCAAGATTTCATAAATAATGTAGTAATTGCTAATATAATTCCAACAAACTCTTAGCATCTCTACGAGTGAGAAAGTCTCATCGTAGTCAACTCCTTGAACTTGTCAGAAAATATCTTAATGACAAGTCGAGCTTTCTTAATGGTGATACTTACCATCATTGTCCGTCTTCCTTTTAAAATCCATCTGCACCCAACAGCCTTACGACCATCAAGTGGTTCTTCCAAAGTCCATACTTTGTTTTCATACATGGATCCTCTCTCGAATTTTATGGCCTCGAGCCATTCATCGGAATCCGGGCCCACCATTGCTTCTCCATAGCTCGTAGGTTCATTATTGTCTAGCAACATGACCTCCAAGACAGGATTACGTACCACTCTGAAGTAGTACGTATCCTTGTCAACCTACGTGTTTTGATAGTGACTTGATCCAAAGTTTCATGATCAATATCATCAGCTTCCACTTCAATTGGTGTAGGCGCTACAAGAACAACTTCCTGTGCCCTGCTACGCACTAGTTGAAGTGATGGTTCAATAACCTCATCAAGTCTCCACCATCCTCCCACTCAATTCTTTCAAGAGAAACTTTTCCTCGAGAAAGGACCCGTTTCTAGAAACAATCACTTTTGCTTCCGGATCTGAAATAGGAGGTATATCCAACTATTTTGGGTGTCCTATGAAGATGCATTTATCCGCTTTGGGTTTGAGCTTATCAGGCTAAAACTTTTCCACATAAGCGTCGCAGCCCCAAACTTTTAAGAAATGACAGCTTAGGTTTCTCTAAACCATAGTTCATATGCTGTCATCTCAACGGAATTACGTGGTGCCCTATTTGAAGTGAATGCAGTTGTCTCTAATGCCTAACCCATAAATGATAGTGGTAATTCGATAAGAGACATCATGGTATGCACCCTATCCAATAGGGTGCAGTTATGATGTTCGGACACACCATCACACTATGGTGTTCCAGGCGGTGTTAGTTGTGAAACAATTTCCACAATGTCTTAATTGTGTGCCAAACTTGTAACTCGGATATTCATCTCTATGATCATATCATAGACATTTTATCCTCTTGTCACGACGATCTTCAAATTCACTCTAAAATTACTTGAACCTTTCAATAATTCAAACTTGTGTTTCATCAAGTAAATATACTCAGCATCTACTCAAATCATCTCTGAAGTAAGAACATAACGATATCCACTGTGTGCCTCAGCACTCATTGGACTGCACACATCAAAATGTATTACTTCCAACAAGTTGCTTTCTTGTTCCATCTCACTGAGAACGAGGCCTTTCAGTCATCTTCCCCATGTGGTATGATTTGCATGTCTCGAGTGATTCAAAATCAAGTGAGTCCAAACGATCCATCTGTATGGAGTTTCTTCATGCATATATACCAATAGACATGGTTCGCATGTCTCAATCTTTTCAAAAACGAGTGAGTACAAAGATCCATCCACATGGAGCTTCTTCATGCATTTTATATCAATATGACTCAAATGGCAGTGCCACAAGTATGTGGTACTATCATTACTATCTTATATATTTTGGCATGAACATGTGTATCACTACGATCGATATTCAATAAACCATTCATTTTAGGTGCAAGACCATTAAAGGTATTATTCAAATAAACAAAGTAACCATTATTCTCCTTAAATGAATAACCGTATTGCGATAAACATAATCCAATCATGTCTATGCTCAACGCAAACACCAAATAACAATTATTTAGGTTTAACACCAATCTCGATGGTAGAGGGAGCATGCGATGCTTGATCACATCAACCTTGGAAACACTTCCAACACATATCGTCATCTCACCTTTAGCTAGTCTCCGTTTATTCCCCAACTTTTATTTTGAGTTACTAACACTTAGCAACCGAACCGGTATCTAATACCCTGGTGCTACTAGGAGTACTAGTAAAGTACACACTAATATAATGTATATCCAATATACTTTTGTCGACCTTGCCAGCCTTCTCATTGTTGGAAATATGCCCTAGAGGCAATAATAAATTAGTTGTTATTATTATATTTCCATGTTCATGATAATCGTTTATTATCCATGCTATAATTGTATTGATAGGAAACTCAGATACATGTGTGGGTACATAGACAACACCATGTCCCTAGTAAGCCTCTAGTTAACTAGCTCGTTGATCAATAGATGGTTACGGTTTCCTGACCATGGACATTGGATGTCGTTGATAACGGGATCACATCATTAGCAGAATGATGTGATGGACAAGACCCAATCCTAAGCCTAGCACAAAGATCGTGTAGTTCATATGCTAAAGCTTTTCTAATGTCAAGTATCATTTCCTTAGACCATGAGATTGTGCAACTCCCGGATACCGTAAGAATGCTTTGGGTGTACCAAACGTCACAACATAACTGGGTGGCTATAAAGGTGCACTACGGGTATCTCCAAAAGTGTCTGTTGGGTTGGCACGAATCGAGACTCGGATTTGTCACTCCGTGTGACAAAGAGGTATCTTTGGGCCCACTCGGTAGGACATCATCATAATGTGCACAATGTTACCAAGGGGTTGATCACGGGATGATGTGTTACGGAACGAGTAAAGAGACTTGCTGGTAACGAGATTGAACAAGGTATCGGGATACCGACGATCGAATCTCGGGTAAGTACTATACCGCTGGACAAAGGGAATTGAATACGAGATTGATTGAATCCTTGACATCATGGTTCATCCGATGAGATCATCGTGGAACATGTGGGAGCCAACATGGGTATATAGATCCCGCTGTTGGTTATTGATCGGAGAACGTCTCGGTCATGTCTGCATGGTTCCCGAACCCGTAGGGTCTACACACTTAAGGTTCGATGACGCTAGGGTTATAGGGAATAGATATACGTGGTTACCGAATGTTGTTAGGAGACCCGCATGAGATCCCGGACATCACGAGGAGTTCCGGAATGGTCCGGAGGTAAAGATTTATATATGGGAAGTCCTGTTTTGGTCACCGGAAAAGTTTCGGGTGCTATCGGTAACGTACCGGGACCACCGGGAGGGTCCCGGGGGTCCACCAGGTGGGGCCACCGGCCCCAAAGGGCTGCATGGGACAAGTGTGGGAGGGGACTAGCCCTAGGTGGGCTGGTGCACCCCCCCCCACCAGGGCCCAAGGCGCCTAGTGTTTCGGGAGGGGGCGCCTCCACCTTGCTTGGGGGGCAAGTTTCCCCCTCTCCCCCCTTGCCGCACCCTAGATGGGTTTTGGGGCTGCCGCCACCCCTAGGGAGGGAACCCTAGATGGGGGCGCAGCCTCTCCCCTTCCCCTATATATACTTGAGGTATTGGGGGCTGCAAACACACGAGTTAATTCTCTCCCTGGCGCAGCCCTACCTCTCTCCCTCCTCATCTCTCGCGGTGCTTGGCGAAGCCCTGCTGGAGTGCCACGCTCCTCCACCACCACAACGCCGTTGTGCTGCTGCTGGACGGAGTCTTACCCAACCTCTCCCTCTCTCCTTGCTGGATCAAGGCATGGGAGACGTCACCGGGCTGCACGTGTGTTGAACACGGAGGTGCCGTCCGTTCGGCACTAGGATCTCCGGTGATTTGGATCACGACGAGTACGACTCCCTCAACCCCGTTCTCTTGAATGCTTCCGCTTAGAATCTACAAGGGTATGTAGATGCACTCCCCTCTCTCTCATTGCTAGTCTCTCCATAGATAAATCTTGGTGACTCGTAGGAAAATTTTGAATTTCTGCTACGTTCCCCAACAGTGGCATCATGAGCTAGGTCTATTGCGTAGATTCTATGCACGAGTAGAACACAAAGTAGTTGTGGGCGTTGATTTTGTTCAATATGCTTACCGTTACTAGTCCAATCTTTATTCGGCGGCATTGTGGGATGAAGCGGCCCGGACCGACCTTACACGTACACTTACGTGAGACAGGTTCCACCGACTGACATGCACTTGTTGCATAAGGTGGCTAGCAGGTGCCAGTCTCTCCCACTTTAGTCGGATCGGATTCGATGAAAAGGGTCCTCATGAAGGGTAAATAGCAATTGACATATCACGCTGTGGCTTTTGCATAGGTAAGAAACGTTCTTGCTAGAAACCCATAGCAGCCACGTAAAACATGCAAACAACAATTAGAGGACGTCTAACTTGTTTTTGCAGGGTATGCTATGTGATGTGATATGGCCAAAAGAATGTGATGAATGATATGTGATGTATGAGATTGATCATGTTCTTCTAATAGGAATCACGACTTGCATGTCGATGAGTATGACAACCGGCAGGAGCCATAGGAGTTGTCTTAATTTATTGTATGACCTGCGTGTCATTGAACAATGCCATGTAATTACTTTACTTTATTGCTAAACCGTTAGCCATAGTAGTAGAAGTAATAGTTGGCGAGACAACTTCATGGAGACACGATGATGGAGATCATGATGATGGAGATCATGGTGTCATGCCGGTGACGATGATGATCATGGAGCCCGGAAGATGGAGATTAGAAGGAGCAAAATGATATTGGCCATATCATGTCACTTTTTGATTGCATGTGATTTTTATCATATTTATGCATCTTATTTGCTTAGAATGACGGTAGTAAATAAGATGATCCCTCATAATAATTGAAAGAAAGTGTTCCCCCTAACTGTGCACCATTGCGAAAGTTCGTTGTTTCGAAGCACCACGTGATGATCGGGTGTGATAGATTCTAACGTTCACATACAACGGGTGTAAGCCAGATTTACACACGCGAAACACTTAGGTTGACTTGACAAGCCTAGCATGTACAAACATGGCCTCGGAACACAAGAGACCGAAAGGTCGAGCATGAGTCGTATAGTAGATACGATCAACATGAAGATGTTCACCGATGATGACTAGTCTGTCTCACGTGATGATCGGACATGGCCTAGTTGACTCGGATCATGTATCACTTAGATGACTAGAGGGATGTCTATCTGAGTGGGAGTTCATAAGATGAACTTAATTATCCTGAACATAGTCAAAAGGTCTTTGCAAATTATGTCGTAAGCTCGCGTTTTAGTTCTACTGTTTTAGATATGTTCCTAGAGAAAAGATAGTAGAAATTTAATAGTAGCAATTATGCGGACTGCGTCCGCAAACTGAGGATTGTCCTCATTGTTGCGTAGAAGGCTTATGTCCTTAATGCACCGCTCGATGTGCTGAACCTCGAACGTCATCTGTGGATGTTGCGAACATCTGACATACACGTTTTGATAACTACATGATAGTTCAGTTAAACGGTTTAGAGTTGAGGCACCAAAGATGATTTCGAAACATCGCGGAACATATGAGATGTTTCGAGGGCTGAAATTGGGATTTCAGGCTCGTGCCCACGTCAAGAGGTATAAGACCTCTGACGATTTTCTTAGCCTGCAAACTAAGGGAGAAAAGCTCAATCGTTGAGCTTGTGCTCAGATTGTCTGAGTACAACAATCACTTGAATCGAGTGGGAGTTAATCTTCTAGATGAGATAGTGATGTTTCTCCAAAGTCATTGCCACCAAGCTACTAGAGCTTCGTGATGAACTATAACATATCAGGGATAGATATGATGATCCTTGAAGTATTCGCGATGTTTGACACCGCGAAAGTAGAAGTAAAGTAGGAGCATCAATTGTTGATGGTTAGTAAAACCACTAGTTTCAAGAAGGGCAAGGGCAAGAAGGGATACTTCATGAAACGGCAAAACAATTGCTGCTCTAGTGAAAACCCAAGGTTGAACCCAAACCCGAGACTAAGTGCTTTTGTAATGAGAGAAACGGACACTAAAGCAGAACCACCCTAGATACTTGGTAGATAAGAAGGCAGGCAAGGTCGACGGAAGTATATTGGATATACATTATGTTAATGTGTACTTTACTAGTACTCCTAGTAGCACCAGGGTATTAGATACCGGTTCGGTTGCTAATGTTAGTAACTCGAAATAAAAGCTACGGAATAAACGGAGACTAGCTAAAGGTGAGCTGACGATATGTGTTGGAAGTGTTTCCAAGGTTGATGTGATCAAGCATCGCCTGCTCCCTCTACCATCGAGATTGGTGTTAAACCTAAATAATTGTTATTTGGTGTTTGCGTTGAGCATAGACATGATTGGATTATGTCTATCGCAATACGGTTATTCATTTAAGGAGAATAATGGTTACTCTATTTATTTGAATAATACCTTCAATGGTCTTGCACATAAAAGAATGGTTTATTGAATCTCGATCGTAGTGATACACATTTTCATGCCAAAAGATATAAGATAGTAATGATAGTACCACTTACTTGTGGCACTGCCATGTAAGTCATATTGGTATAAAACGCATGAAGAAGCTCCACGTTGATGGATCTTTGGACTCACTCGTTTTTGAAAAGTTTGAGACATGCGAACCATGTCTATTGGTGTATACACATGAAGAAACTCCATACAAATGGACCGTTTGGACTCACTTGATTTTGAATCACTTGAGACATGCAAATCATACCACATGGGCAAGATGACTGAAAGCCTCGTTTTCAGTAAAATGGAACAAGAAAGCAACTTGTTGGGAGTAATACATTTTGATGTGTGCAGTCCAATGAGTGCTGAGGCACGCAGTGGATATCGTTATGTTCTTACTTCAGGGATGATTTGAGTAGATACTGAGTATATTTACTTGATGAAACACAAGTCTGAATTATTGAATGGTTCAAGTAATTTCAGAGTGAAGTTGAAGATCATCATGACAAGAGGATAAAATGTCTATGATATGGTCATAGAGATGATTATCTGAGTTATGAGCTTTGGCACGCAATTAAGACATTGTGGAAATTGTTTCACAATTAATACCACCTGGAACACCATAGTGTGATGGTGTGTCCGAACATCATAGTTGCACCCTATTGGATATGGTGCGTACCATGATGTATCTTATCAAATTACCACTGTCGTTCATGGGTTAGGCATTAGAGACAACCACACTCACTTTAACAGGGCACCACGTAATTCCGTTGAGATGACACCGTATGAACTATGGTTTAGAGAAACGTAAGCTGTCGTTTCTTGAAAGTTTGGGGCTGCGACGCTTATGTGAAAAAGTTTCATCGTGATAAGCTCGAACCCAAAACGGATAAATGCATCTTCATAGGATACCCAAAATGGTTGGGTATACCTCCTATCTCAGATCCAGAAGCAAAATTAATTGTTTCTAGAAACGGGTCCTTTCTCGAGGAAAAGTTTGTCTCGAAAGAATAGAGTGGGAGGATGGTGGAGACTTGATGAGGTTATTGAACCGTCACTTCAACTAGTGTGTAGCAGGGCACAGGAAGTTGTTCCTGTGGCACCTACACCAATTGAAGTAGAAGCTTATGATAGTAATCATGAAACTTTGGATCAAGTCACTAACAAACCTCGTAGGTCGACAAGGATGCGTACTGCTTCACAGTGGTACGTAATCCTGTCTTAAAGGTCATGTTGCTAGAAAACAATGAACCTACGAGCTATGGAGAAGTGATGGTGGGCCCGGATTCCGACAAATGGCTCGAGGCCATAAAATCCGAGAGAGGGTCCATGTATGAAAACAAAGTGTAGACTTTGGAAGAAATACTTGATGGTCGTAAGGCTGTTGGGTACAGATGGATTTTAAAAGGAAGACGGACAATGATGGTAAGCATCACCATTAAGAAAACTCGACTTGTCGTTAAAGATGTTTTCCGACAAGTTCAAGGAGTTAATTACGGTGAGGCTTTCTCACTCGTAGTGATGCTAAGAGTGTGTTGGAATGGGTTAGCAGTCACTGCATTATTTATGAAATCTTGCAGATAGGATGTCAAAACATTGTTTCCTCGACAATTTTCTTGAGGAAAGGTTGTATGTGATACAACTAGAAGGTTTTGACAATCCTGAAAGATGCTAACAAGTATGCAAAGCTCCAACAATCCTACTAAGGACTGGAGTAAGCATCTCGGAGTTAGAATGTACGCTTTGACAAGATGATCAAAGATTTTGGGTTTATACAAAGTTTATGAGAAACTTGTATTTCCAAAGAAGTGAGTGGGAGCACTATAGAATTTCTGATGAGTATATGTTGTTGACATATTGTTGATCAGAAATGATGTAGAATTTCTGGAAAGCATATAGGGTTATTTGAAAAGTGTTTTTCAATAGAAAGCCTGGATTAAGCTGCTTGAACATTGAGCATCAAGATCTATGAGAATAGATCATAAAAACGCTAAATGGCACTTTCAAATGAGCACATACCTTGACATGATCTTGAAGGTGTTCAAGATGGATCAATCAAAGAAGGAGTTCTTGGCTGAGTTGTAAGGTATGAAGTTAAGACTTAAAGCTCGACCACGGCAGAAGAGAGAGAAAGGATGAAGGTCGTCCCCTATGCTTCAGATGTAGGCTCTATAGTATGCTATGCTGTGTACCGCACCAGAAGTGTGCCTTGCCATGAGTCAGTCAAGGGGTACAAGAATGATCCAGGAATGGATCATTGGACAGCGGTAAAAATTGTCCTTAGACTAAATAAGGACATGTTTCTTGATTATGGAGGTGTTAAAGAGTTCGGCGTAAAGGTTTACGTTGATGCAAGCTTTAACACCTATCCGAATGACTCTGAGTAGAAAACCAGATACGTATAGTGGAGCAACCATTTGGAATAGCTCCAAGTGGAGCGTCGAAGCAGCATTTACAATTTGACCTAGAGATTTGCGAAGTACATATGGATCTAAATGTTGCAGACCCGTTGACTAAAACCTCTCTCACAAGCAAAACATGATCAAACCCCAAAACTCATTGAGTCTTAATCACATGATGATGTGAACTAGTTTAGTGACACTAGTAAACTTTTTGGATGTTGGTCACATGGCGATGTGACCTGTGAGTGTTAATCACATGGCGATGTGAACTAGATTATTGACTCTAGTGCAAGTGGGAGACTGTTGGAAATATGCCCTAGAGGCAATAATAAATTAGTTATTATTATTATATTTCCTTGTTCATGATAATCGTTTATTATCCATGCTATAATTGTATTGATAGGAAACTCAGATACATGTGTGGGTACATAGACAACACCATGTCCCTAGTAAGCCTCTAGTTGACTAGCTTGTTGATCAATAGATGGTTACGGTTTCCTGACCATGGACATTGGATGTCGTTGATAACGGGATCACATCATTAGGAGAATGATGTGATGGACAAGACCCAGTCCTAAGCCTAGCTTAAAGATCGTGTAGTTCGTATGCTAAAGCTTTTCTAATGTCAAGTATCATTTCCTTAGACCATGAGATTGTGCAACTCCCGGATACCGTACGAATTCTTTGGGTGTACCAAACGTCACAACGTAACTGGGTGGCTATAAAGGTGCACTATGGGTATCTCCGAAAGTGTCTGTTGGGTTGGCACGAATCGAGACTGGGATTTGTCACTCCGTGTGACGGAGAGGTATCTCTGGGCCCACTCAGTAGGACATCATCATAATGTGCACAATTAGACCAAGGGGTTGATCACGGGATGATGTGTTACGGAACGAGTAAAGAGACTTGCCGGTAACGAGATTGAACAAGGTATCGGGATACTGACGATTGAATCTCGGGCAAGTACTATACTGTTGGACAAAGGGAATTGAATACGGGATTGATTGAATCCTCGACATCGTGGTTCATCCAATGAGATCATCGTGGAACATGTGGGAGCCAACATGTGTATCCAGATCCGGCTGTTGGTTATTGACCGGACAATGTCTCGGTCATGTCTGCATGGTTCCCGAACCCGTAGGGTCTACACACTTAAGGTTCGATGACGCTAGGGTTATAGGGAATAGATATACGTGGTTATCGAATGTTGTTCGGAGTCCCGGATGAGATCCTGGACATCACGAGGAGTTCCGGAATGGTCCGGAGGTAAAGATTTATATATGGGAAGTCCTGTTTTGGTCACCGGAAAAGTTTCGGGTGTTATCAGTAACGTACCGGGACCACCGGGAGGGTCCCGGGGGTCCACCAGGTGGGGCCACCGGCCCCAGAGGGCTGCATGGGCCAAGTATGGGAGGGGACCAGCCCCAGGTGGGCTGGTGCGCCCCCCCACCAGGGCCCAAGGCGCCTAGGGTTTGGGGAGGGGGCGCCTCCACCTTGCTTGGGGGGCAAGTTTCCCCCTCTCCCCCCCTTGGCCGCACCCTAGATGGGTTTTGGGGCTGCCGCCACCCCTAGGGAGGGAACCCTAGATGGGGGCGCAGCCTCTCCCCTTCCCTTATATATACTTGAGGTATTGGGGGCTGCAAACACACGAGTTAATTCTCTCCCTGGCGCAGCCCTACCTCTCTCCCTCCTCATCTCTCGCGGTGCTTGGCGAAGCCCTGCTGCAGTGCCACGCTCATCCACCACCACCACGCCATTGTGCTGCTGCTGGACGGAGTCTTCCCCAACCTCTCCCTCTCTCCTTGCTAGATCAAGGCATGGGAGACGTCACCGGGCTACACGTGTGTTGAACGCGGAGGTGCCGTCCGTTCGGCACTAGGATCTCCGGTGATTTGGATCACGACGAGTACGACTCCCTCAATCCCGTTCTCTTGAACGCTTCCGCTTAGCATCTACAAGGGTATGTAGATGCACTCCCCTCTCTCTTGTTGCTAGTCTCTCCATAGATAAATCTTGGTGACTCGTAGGAAAATTTTGAATTTCTGCTACATTCCCCAACACTCATCTACCAAGTATCTAGGGTAGTTCTGCTTCAGTGACCGTTCCCTCATTCCAGAAGCACTTAGTCTCGGGTTTGGGTTCAACCTTGGGTTTCTTCACTAGAGCAGCAACTGATTTGCCGTTTCATGAAGTATCCCTTCTTGCCCTTGCCCTTTCTTGAAACTAGTGGTTTTACTAACCATCAACAATTGATGCTCCTACTTGATTCCTACTTTCGCGGTGTTAAACATTGCGAATTGCTCAAGGATCATCATGTCTATCCCTGATATGTTATAGTTCATCACGAAGCTCTAATAGCTTGGTGGCCGTGACTATGGAGAACCATCACTATCTCTTAAGGAAGATTAACTCCCACTCGATTCAAGTGATTGTAGTAATCAGACAATCTGAGCACATGCTCAACGATTGAGCTTTTATCCCTTAGTTTGCAGGTTAAGAAACTTGTCAGAGGTATCATACCTCTTGACGTGGGCACGAGCCTGAAATCCCAATTTCAGCTCTTGGAACATCTCATATGTTTTGCGACGTTTCAAAAAATGTCTTCGGTGCCTCAGTTCTAAACCGTTTAACATTACACACTGAACTATCACATAGTCATCAAAACATGTATGTCAGATGTTCGCAACATCCACAAACGATGCTCGAGGTTCAGCACACCGAGCGGTGCATTAAGGACATAAGCCTTCTATGCAGCAATGAGGACAATCCTTAGTATACAGACCCAGTCCGCATAATTTCTACTGTCAACTTTCAACTAAATTTTCTCTAGGAACATATCTTAAACTGTAGAACTAAAGCGTAAGCTACGACATAATTTGCAGAGACCTTTTGACTATGTTCATGATAATTAAGTTCATCTGATTATTTAATGAACTCCCACTTAGATAGACATCCCTCTAGTCATCTAAGTGATACATGATCCGAGTCAACTAGGCATGTCCGATCATCATGTGAGACGGACTAGTCATCATCAGTGAACATCTTCATGCTGATCGTATCTACTATATGACTCATGTTTGACCTTTCAGTCTCTTGTGTTCCGAGGCCATGTCTGTACATGCTAGGCTCGTCAAGTCAACCTAAGTGTTTTGCGTGTGTAAATCTGGCTTACACCCGTTGTAAGTGAACGTTAGAATCTTTCACACCCGATCATCACGTGGTGCTTCGAAACAATGAACTTTCGCAACGGTGCACAGTTAGGGGGAACACTTTCTTGAAATTTTATGAGGGATTATCTTATTTATGCTACCATCGTTCTAAGCAAATAAGATGTAAACATGACAGACATCACATGCATATCATAAAGTGACATGATATGGCCAATATCATCTTGCGCCTTTGATCTCCATCTTGAGGCACGACATGATCACCTTCGTCACCAGCATGACACCATGATCTCCATAATCATGAGCTCCATCATCGTGTCTTCATGAAGTTGTCTCGCCAACTATTCCTTCTACTACTATGGCTAACGGTTTAGCAATAAAGTAAAGTAATTACATGACGTTATTTAATGACACGCAGGTCATACAATAAATTAAGACAACGCCTATGGCTCCTGCCGGTTGTCATACTCATCGACATGCAAGTCGTGATTCCTATTACAAGAACATGATCAATCTCATACATCACATATCATTCATCACATTCTTTTTGGCCATATCACATCACATAGCATACCCTGCAAAAACAAGTTAGACATCCTCTAATTGTTGTTGCATGTTTTACGTGGCTGCTATGGGTTTCTAGCAAGAATGTTTCTTACCTACGCAAAATCCACAACGGTGATATGCCAATTACTATTTACCCTTCATAAGGACCCTTTCCGTCGAATCTGATCCGACTAAAGTGGGAGAGACTGGCACCCGCTAGCCACCTTTATGCAACAAGTGCATGTCAGTCGGTGGAACCTGTCTCACGTAAGTGTACGTGAAAGGTCGGTCCGGGCCGCTTCATCCCACAATACCGTCGAAACAAGATAGGACTAGTCACTACAAGAAACCTGTTAATACATGACAGATTTCCGATGACGGTTTTGAAATTCGTCATGAACAGCCTAGTACAGACCCGCGAGCCCACTAAAGCCCGTCTAAAGCCCTAAACCTTTCCCCGTATAAAAGCAAACCCTAAGAGAATCCCGTCCCCAATCCCTTTCCCCATCCGCCGCCACCACGCCTCGCCTCACCTCTCCTCTCCTCACCCCTGTCCTCTGCCTCAACCTCCCCGCATCCAAGCGACGATGACAGCCTGAGATCCATGGCGACAACGGCTGCAGCAGCCCGATGGAAGTCGCGGCCAACCCTAGGCGCCGTGGCGCGCCTCAGCTGCTCACAACCCATGACCTGGGCCATGGATCTATGGCAGGGACCTCCCTCCTCTGTCTCACAGGCCACGCAACTGCCTTGCCATCCGGAGACTTGGACCAGCAAGGGCCGGATGAGGAGAGGACGACGACCGTGACCTGGGGAAGGCCCGAGCTCGACCTCGCCGGCAACGTCGACACCCCTCACAAGGTCCATCCCTGCCCCCCCCCCCCCCGTCGTCTCCTCTATCCATTACTTCCTCTTCTCTCCCATCCCCAATCGAAGTTTTTTTTTCTTTGATTCAGAATAGCAGGAGCTCTCCGCCTCTCCAGTTCGATGGATGGGAACGATCGGGACCCCACGCTCGAGCCAGATGAGCTCGATGGCTAGCAGCCCCGACAACCATGATTCCCCAGAGAACAAGAAGGTCGACCCTCTCACTCTGATTTTTTCTTTTCTTTCCAAGTGACTGCTGCTCTTCTTTAGTATAGTTCTCCAGGGACTCTCCAATTTTCTTGGACTGAACCTGATGCAGAAAACGTGGCCGCTTTGTTTCCTAATACTCGCAAGTTACAGCCAACAATAGACTAGCATTGTTGCTATTTCCCTTTTCTTCTCTCACCGTGCGAGCATTAGCAGTGTAGAGTTTGTGTAATCTGCTAGTTAATTAAGTAACTACAGTACTAGTTAGACAAGCGGTGTGGTCGTTCACGTTTAGTCCCTAACCAAAAATTAGGCCATGCCCATATTACTGTTCTTCTCCTTTCATATCCCTATATTTTTATATTATCTACCACTTTACTCCCTGGCATAGTTGCAAACTACTTCTACACCGAGAAGTGGTTGTTTGGTATAGTATACCAATGTGCATTTTTATTTGTACCAGAACTTGTCTAAGTTAGATGTACTCATGTTTGTTGCTATTAGGATCAAATATCAAATGCTAGTTGAGACATACTACCTGCCATCTTGAAATATAAAATGTTTTTATAGGCTAAACTAGCCTACAAAAACGTATATATATTTTGAGACTGAGGTAGTACTTGTTAGTTTTGACCATGCCTAGCACACTGTAGATAGGTCCATTACTATCTCCTTCATAGCCTTTTGGTTTTATTACTTTCACTATATGCCTTTTTTTGTTCTAAGTTTCAACTGTCAAGTGTTAAGAATATGTGGATATTGTTATTCAGGGTATATCCAATTTCTTAATGCTCTAATAGGGTAGGTTCTGGGGTTGGTTAACCTCATTTATGCAAATTGTTGGTACCCAGAGGTGCCATTCTGTCAATATTGACAAGTTGATTCATGCCTACTTACAAGGCTGGAAAAATTATGTATTACTGGACACAACTGTAGAAGTATGTAGATGTTTGTTTTCTCAACACATAACTATCCCTTCTTTTATTATCATCAAGGATCACTGGACATATGATAATTGAACGAATCTTGTGCATTGTTGTATGTATTGTCCCCCTTTGTTAGACCCGTTTTTTTTTCTTGTTTGGATGTATTTAAATTTTTTACCCACAACTTGGTTGTCTTAATTAATATGGATCTACATGAAACTTATATATGTAGTGGATACTATGTTATTCTCGTTTGTAGCACTGCAAGATTTAAGAATTTTGGAGAGCATGCGTTATTCATTTTTACTTTGTTACAATTCTCATATTTTACAATCTATGCATATCAACAAATAGCTAATGGTCTTGTAAATATGCTAGGTATGATTGCGTATCAGGCTACTTGGTGCTGCCCATCAAAATTCGCACGACATGATAGTTTCCATCAGGAGGGCCGATGGCAAGAACTTGAATAACAACTTCACTAGTTTAAATGTTTTGTCTATGTGAATTGGATTGTACTATTTCCTAACTTTGCTGAGTGATATATTTTATTAATCTATGTTGTAAATTATCATCTTGTGGAGGATTTTGTAAACTGCTATGTTATAGATGCTTGCAGATGACTGCATATATTGATTCATATGTGCATGTGAGCCACTTTGGAAATACCTTGTCTTAGCATTACGATTTGCATAACGCATCATGCTTTAAAATGTATTTGTAGAAATTTGGGCTGAATGAAATAGGCTAACGGGTCGAACTAATGGGCTACCCCATGTAGAATATCCATGACGATTTCTGTGACGAAAAATGTGTCCATGTAGGCTGCCACGTCATTCCAGTTGGTCAATTGAAAACTCTACGTGGTGTTGGTCCATGACGGTCTATTCCGTCACAATGGTTTGGGCCTTGGGCGGGCCTGGGGTAGATCCTTGACGGTCAAAAATCATCATGGACAGCACCATGTCAAATTATGACGCGATATACATGACGGATTCCAAATCCGTCAAGGATGGGCACCCATGACGGATTTTGCCTGGCCTGTGACGGATTAGTACCGTCACATATTAACAGGTTTCTTGTAGTGAGTAACGGTAAGCATATTTAACAAAACCAACGCCCACAACTACTTGTGTTCTACTCGTGCATAGAATCTACGCAATAGACCTAGCTCATGATGCCACTGTTGGGGAACGTAGCAATAATTCAAAATTTTCTACGCATCACCAAGATCAATCTATGGAGATTCTAGCAACAAGAGAGGCAGAGGATGAGTGTATCTTCATACTCTTGAAGATCGCGATGTGGAAGCGTTACAAGAACGCGGTCGGTGGAGTCGTACACGAAGCGATTCAGATCGCGGTCGAATCCGATCTAAGCACCGAACAACGGTGCCTCCGCGTTCAACACACGTACAACCCGGGGACGTCTCCTCCTTCTTGGTCCAGCAAGGGGAGAGGAGAAGTTGAGGGAGAACTCCGACAACACGATGGTGTGGTGGTGGTGGAGCTCGTGGTTCTCCAGCTGGGCTTCGTCAAGCACTACGGAGGAGGAGGAGGTGTTGGAGGAGGGAGAGGGTTGCGCCAGGGAAGAGGTGCATCTGCCCTCCCACCCCTCCACTATATATAGGGGCAAGGGGAGAGGGGGAGGCGCCCTAGGGTTTCCCCTAGGGGGCGGAGGCCAAGAAGATTGGATATCCCTACGCAAAATCCTAGGGAGACTTGCCCCCCAAGCCAAGCAGGTGGAGGATTGCCTCCCAAGCCAGGTGGAGGCGCCCCACCTCCCCAAATAACGTGGGAAATGGTGTGGGGGGGCGCACCACCCCTTAGTGGGCTTGTTTTCCCCTTCCCATTTGTCCCATGAGGCCCTCCAACACTTGTCGGGGCTCCCGAAACACCTTTCGGTCATGCTGGCCATAGCCTGGTACCCCCGGAACACTTCCGGACTCCAATACCCTTCGTCCAATATATCGATCTTCACCGCCGGACCATTCCGGAACTCCTCGCGACGTCCGGGATCACATCCGAGACTCCGAACTACCTTCGGTAACCACATACTATTTCCCATAACAACTCTAGCGTCACCGAACCTTAAGTGTGTAGACCCTACGGGTTCGGGAACCATGCATACATGACCGAGACGTTCTCCGGCCAATAACCAACATCGGGATCTAGATACCCATGTTGGCTCCCACATGTTCCACTATGATCTCATCGGATGAACCACGATGTCAAGGATTCAAGCAATCCCGCATACAATTCCCTTTGTCAATTAGTACATTACTTGCCCGAGATTCGATCATCGGTATCCCAATACCTCGTTCAATCTCGTTACCGGCAAGTCACTTTACTCGTTCCGTAATGCATGATCCCTTGACTAACTACTTAGTCACATTGAGCTCATTATGATGATGCATTACCGAGTGGGCCCAGAGATACCTCTCCGTCATACGGAGTGACAAATCCCAGTCTCGATTCGTGCCAACCCAACAGACACTTTTGAAGATACATGTAGTGCAGCTTTATAGCCACCCAGTTACGTTGTGACGTTTGGTACACCCAAAGCATTCCTACGGTATCCGGGAGTTGCACAATCTCATGGTCTAAGGAAATGATACTTGACATTAGAAAAAGCTCTTAGCAAACGAACTATACGATCTTGTGCTATGCTTAGGATTGGGTCTTGTCCATCACATCATTCTCCTAATGATGTGATCCCATTAACAATGACATCCAATGTCCATGGTCAAGAAACCATAACCATCTATTGATCAATGAGCTAGTCAACTAGAGGCTCACTAGGCACATGTTGTGGTCTATGTATTCACACATGTATTACGGTTTCTAGTTAATACAATTATAGCATGAACAATAGACAATTATCATGAACAAGGAAATATAATAATAACCATTTTATTATTGCCTCTAGGGCATACTTCCAACAGTGTCAGCTCACTAAACACATTTCCATTAAGCTACGTTCAATAAGGACTCGTTAAAGGAAAGTTTAGAGAAGAGGGGGTGGAGAGGGGAGAACTGCTTGAAACAGAGAAATTAAGAACAATTACTTGGCACATAACACATTTCATACTTATCAACTATAAGGAATAAATAAAACAAAATCCTATGTTCATTAGCTAGGTCATACAAGTGAACCACTAATACAATCACATAACCCTTAATTTCAGTCTTTGTAACTCAAAACAACTTTTTTTCCTTATGTATAACAAGTGCCTCAATTTTCATTCGCTTTGTGACATTGTACATAAAGGTTATTTATGCTATACATATTCAAGAAGTCTAAGAAGATGAAACTAGCTTGAATTACCTTTTTCATATATATAATTCATCTTGCTAAGTTCAAGAGTGTGTAACTTAAAACAATATTATTTTACAAACGTATAGCAAGTGCTTCCATTTTCATTCTGAGTGAGACATTGGACATTAGAACTTTTGGAACTACAGAGGTTCAACAAGTGTAAGAAGATCAAACTTGCATCACTTTGTTCACATATATAACTTCCATTGTAATATTAAATATCATCATCTTTCGTACAATACAGATTCAAGAAGTCTAACAAGATGAAACTTCATGTAGATAAAATATACAATACAACTAATATTTTCGACATAAATTTCGGATGTTCCTCTGCTCCTATTGTTAACATCTTTGGTGTCTATCAATCGCCCACAATGTTCAAATCAATCTCATCGGTTATGTAATTCATCATGCCATGGCAATACAAAGAACATAGAAGAAAACATCCATGTCCGTAGACCACCTAGTGACGACTACAAACACTTGAGTGAGCCGAAAACCCCCTCCCTCGTCGGAGTCGGGCCAAACTAGTTGCACTAGACAACCGAGAAGTCATCATGCTAAGGCCCCATAGGACTAGCACAAAATGTCGCCGATGAATTGAAGTATAGATCGAAAGGGTCCATCCTGTAAACACAAGAACGAAGACGAACAAAGACTGGATCCAAGCAAATCCACCAAAGACCTACCGAAAAAGGGTTTCCCCCCGCTTTGTATACAAAGCAACCAACCAAGTCGTACAAGGATAGGTGCTGGGGCGGAAGCAGCACAGTCACGCCCAAAAGAAACGAGAGAGAAAGAGTAAAAGAAACAAATGCCGACAACGGCGGATCAACGAAAACGAAGAAGCCTCGCGAACGCTGCGCCCACCGGGATCTTCCACTAGGCTCCAAGACTCCGAAGCGCCGGCACCTATCAACACCTCCAAGAAGGATCGCGATGATGATGACGCTGCTGCCAAGGGTTTCCCCCGGTACACGGCGAGGCGAGAGGAAGGGTAGCCCCCGACGCCCTCCCGGAAGGTCAGGAGGCACCCACAGGCACCACCGCGCCGGTGTCGGCCAAGCCGACAGGGGTTTCCCCCGATCCCAACCCTCACCTCGGGTGCTCCAGAGCCAGCCACCAAACCAACCACCACCCAGTGCCAACACGGTCAAGAGGCCCCCACGCCGTCTCACCACGACACCGCAAAGTGAGGACAACACGGCGAAGAATCAGAGCCGGGACTAGGGCAGCAGCACCGTCGGCACGCGGGAGGGCCCCACCTCCACCGTCAGCGACGGTAGCCGTCCGGACGCAATAGCAGGAGCACACCAGGCCCGTAGGCCCACAGGCCCGGGCGAGCCCTCGTGGGCCCGTAAAGCTCCCGCCCTCGCGCTGCTGCCGGCACGCCATCGACGTCGCCGCCCACATCCGAGCCGCTCCTCCTCCACACCGAGCCGCAGACAGCAAGGCCACGCCGGCGCCGGCCCGCTAGGACCTAGATGGGGCCCTAAGGGCCTAGATCTGGGCCGGGGGCGCGCCGCCGGCCACCGGCACCACCAGGCCACCCCGCCGCCAAGAGGCAGCGCCACCACCGCGCCGGCCGCCGGCCCCTGCCACCAGGACGCCGGACCACCGCCAGCCGAGCTGCACCCGCCGCCGAGCCCTGCCCCGGGAAGAGCGCTGCGCGCGGGGGAAAAGAGGGCCCGCCACCGCCGAGCCACCCGGCCAGAACCGGGGGCGCCGTCCGGCGGCGGCGAGGGAGGGAGAACGGAGGGGTGGAGGCGAGGAGAGCATGCGGAGGAGCCGTCCCGGCCGCCGCCCGGGGAGGCGGCGCGAGGCGGAGTCGGGAGAGGGGTCGAGGGGCTCTAGCCTCCAACCAGTGCGTTTCCCCACCAAAGACCTACACCGACCGAGTTTCGCCAAATCCGCCAGAGACACATCTCCACACACGCTCCGATGATCCTGGACACATCATCGGAACGGGGGTTAGGCTGAGAGACCTTTATTCCATGTTCCAGGAGCCACCACTGTGCTGTCTTCCTGAGCAGGACATAAACCCTAAACGAACTCACAAAAACACCTAAACACGAAGCAAGATCCCTCACGCCGGCAAGGACCGGGTTCATCGCGCCTCCATTGCCATAAGGCCCATGAGATGAGAGTTCTTGGGATGAAACAAGCAAGTAGAAAAACATATGGCTACGGAGAACACCAAGAAGAAAGACATAATGAATTATTATTTTTCACGACACTGCATTTCAATACATTACGTTTTCCATCCATTGTTTATAAAATATTTATATCAACAAATTCGACCCCACTGACAGGTATATCACTTTTCCCAAGTACGAATCCACTAAAAACTTTGGTGAGGCCTAAACACGGGAAAATCACCACTATACAGAACAAAGTTTGCAAATCGTGGCGTAGATCAGTGCCCACAAAGTGCATGCGCAGGCCACTGCGTGCTACAAATCCGCTCCCTCAAGATGACATGTTTTAGGCTATTGTACATTTTGAAACAGGTTTCTTCCTATTTCGGAAACAAATTGTTAAGGTCGTCAAAGGTCTCGTATGTTGTTTGTTAGACTTGCCAATTTTTTCCCATGTGTTCTTCCGCATAGAGTGGTGGTGCAGCACTTTGCTCCTGCCTATCTCACACATTGACTTTTCCGGTCCCATAGGCTTGGTGTGCCTGAAAATGTAAAAAGGAACATACAAAACACGGGGAGATGAATCCTGTGAGAAAGAATTCTTAGTATTCTAATCTTATGAATCAAACGATCGCTATAGAAAAAAAATCCTAAAGGTTCAAATCCTACGGAGTGGCTGCTCAGTAAGGGGCGCACTCGGTCTAGAGGAAATTGGCTAGGGTTTCTGAATTCGAAAGGGGAATTGGAAATTTACTACCCCCAGGCACCCGCACAGCTACAACGATTCTTGGCCGAAGCCGGTATCCAGTTCCAAGCCAGTTAAAGATCGGTATTTAAACATGCAACTGTTACAACGGCTACTGGGCCCAAATGGCGTCGGAGAGCCCGCTGGGCTTGGCCTTCTTGTGAGTGGGCCGCGTGCCTGGCCCACGAGCGTCTTTAAACATAGTCGGGCCATCATCATTCCTTGCCGGTTGGGCTACAGGACCATCACCTGTTGTCACCGTCCACTAAAAAAAATGTTGTCACCGTGGCTGCTTGTTCTTCAGTGATCGCTGGCGATTGATCAGGGGCAGGGCTGCTGACATGCTCCCTTCCACAACTTCATCTGGAAGAGTTGTGCTACCACGTGTGTCCAGCTCTTCGGGTGGCCGCTGGTCCAAGACCGGATAGAGTACACACCAGGAGTGTCCTCCTGAGGAAGCACATCGTCTCCTCGGCCGAGGCTTAGGTATCCCCTCTGCACTGCTAGCTGCGAGACAGTAGATCACCTGGTCTTTCGGTGTCCTTTTGCCTGGTCTTTCTAGTTCTCCTTGTAAGTACTAGGATAGAAGTATATCTGATGGAAGATGGAGCGTTTGTGCCACCTGTCCCAGATCGTGCTGCGTCCACATTCTTGCTTTTTTTTAGGAGTTTTTCCATTCCTTCTGAAAACGTGTTGTTCGGGAGTTTTTGTAACCAGGCAGCAATCCTGGTAAGCTATCTAAAAAAAGGGAGTTGTTGTAAAAAAAATCATATGTTGTTTGTTAGGGCATCTAGAAAAGCGGACCCTTAAATCGCCCACAAATGTTCGGACCATGCTGTCCGGATGCAGTTTATGTCCGACGTCGTCCCACATCGGTCCGTGGACCACTCCCTTCATTTTCCTGCAAACCGGAAGCAAACTAGGGAGGCTTTGGGGGGTCCGGACCGTCACCACGTAAGACTCGACACCCAAAATCCCGCTCGGACCCCCGTTTCCACCATTCCCTCTTTCTCTGCATCCGCTTCCTCCCTCACCAACGCCGCTGCTCTACCACCCCGGCAGCCCGCCAAGCCATTCTCGGAGCTCCACGACCTCCATTGCTACACCCGGTCACCACACCGCTTTTCTCCGCCGCCGGTCCACACCTCTCGTCCGTCCGCCACACAGGTATCATCCGCCCCTACGGGGGTCGTCACACTCGGCAAGATTTTGGTGAAATGCCCATTCTAATTCTTTTTGTCCCTTCTTTGAAGCAATGGGTTGGGGCATGGAGTATATTTAGGAGCACTAAGTCGAGTCGTCTGACTCCTCGTCCGATGAGGATGAATATGTGGATGATCGGTGACAATGAAGGCAGTTCTTGCAGAGGCAAAGCGTGCGGACGAGTGAACGTCTCCAACATATTATATTTTTTCATTCTTTCATGCAATAACATTATCAATCTTGTGTGCTTTATATGCAGTTTTATATCATTTTTGTGGCCTAACCTATTAACTTAGTGCCCAGTGCCAGTTCCTATTTTTTTTGCCTATTTATTTGTTTCGCAGGAAAACCTTACAAACAAAGTCCAAACACGATGAAAATTTATAGTGATTTTTTCTAGACTAGAAGCTTCGGGGAGGTACCACACGATGTACCATGGGGCCACCGTGGCTCCGTTTGCCCTAATTCCAACTCTATAAATTCACAAATATTCAAAAAACCCTAAAGCAATACCCAAAACAATTCTTCGCCGCCGCAAGGCTCTGTTCTTCCACGTCTGGAGGCCTCCGCCGGGACACTATCGGAGGAGGAAACCATCGGGGAGGCAATCTTCATCAATCTTGTTGCCTCCATGATGATGTGTGAGTAGTTCCTACATGACCTACATGTCCATAGCAGTGGCCAGATATCTTCCCCTCTCCCTTTTTGATCTTCAATACAATGATCTCTTCAGAGATCTATTCGATGTATTCTTGCGGCGTGTTTGTTGGGATCCGATGAATTTTGGGTTTATGATCAGATTATTCATTAAAAATAATTAAGTCTTTTCTCAGATTGATCTATGTGTGATTTTGTAGCTATTTATGCTTTCCGATCTATGAGTTTTCTTTGGCCTAGTTGATGAGTAGATTTTCAGAAGAAGTGGTGCGGAGTAGTGGGTTCAATCTTGCGGCGTCCTTACTCTGTGTCACGAGGGGTTACAAGGCACGTATTGTATTGTTGTTACTAAGGATAAAACGACGGAGTTTGAACATATTGCTTGGTCTTACTTTGTCTACATTATGTCATCTTACTTAAATCATTACTCTGTTTGTCATGAACTTAATACTTCGAGATGCATTGCTGGATAGCGGTCTTGGTGTGGAGTAATAGTAGTAGGCGTCAATAAGTTTAATGGTCTACTTGTCACGGACATAACGCCTATATATGAATCATGCCATGAAGAATCATCATAACTATGCGCTATTCTGTCAATTGCCGAACAGTAATTTGTTTACCCACCGTTGCTATGCTTATGAGAGAGATGCCTCTAGTGAAGCTATGGCCCCGGGTCCATTCTCCATTATTACAAAACCCTAAATTTTCTCATTGTTTTTATTTTATTGTATTTACCTATCACTACCAAATTTAATCCTTGCAATTGGTGAGGGGGATTGACAACCCTCTTGCCTTCGTTGGGTGCAAGCATTTGCTTTGTGTGTGTGCAGGTACCGTTCATGTTATTTGCATAGTCCTACCTATTGGTTCAATAAACATTGGTTCTTAACTGAGGGAAATACTATCTCCTACTATATTACATCACCCTTCCTCTTCGGGGAATCCCAACACCTATCACAAGTAGCAGAAGAATTTCTGGCGCCGTTGCCAGGGAGGCTTCACCAAGCAGGTTCTTTCACACACATTTATCAATTTGCTTGTTTTTATTTTCTTTGCTATTTGCCTTTTATTAGCCTCTTCTTTTTCATTCTCCCCTCCTTCACTAAAAATCAAACATACCAAAAATTCCTTGTGTGCTATCTTTTCTTGAATCGCTATCATGGAAACTTTCCTATTGAGGGAGTCCTGGATTAGGGGGTCCTCGGACAGCCGGACTATATACTTTAGCCGGACTGTTGGACTGTGAAGATACAAGATTGAAGACTTCGTCCCGTGTCTGGGTGGGACTCTCCTTTGCATGGAAGGCAAGCTTGGCAATTTGGATATGTAGATCTCCTTCTCTGTCACCGACTCTGTGTAACCCTAGCCCCCTCCGGTGTCTATATAAACCGGAGGGTTTAGCCCGTAGGACAACAATAATCATAATCATAGGCTAGCTTCTAGGGTTTAGCATCTACGATCTCGTGGTAGATCAACTCTTGTAATAATCATATCATCAAGATCAATCAAGCAGGAAGTAGGTATTACCTCCATCGAGAGCGCCCTAACCTGGGTAAACATCCTGTCCCCCGCCTCCTGTTACCATTAGCCTTAGACGCACAGTTCGGGACCCCCTACCCGAGATCCGCCGGTTTTGACACCAACATTGGTGCTTTCATTGAGAGTTCCACTGTGTCGTCGCGATAAGGCTTGATGGCTCCTTCAATCATCTTCAACGATGCGGTCCAGGGTGAGGTTTTCCTTCCCGGACAGATCTTTGTATTCGGCGGCTTCGTACTGCGGGCCAACTCGCTTGGCCATCTGGAGCAGATCGATAGCAACGCCCCTGGCCATCAGGTCAGGTTTGGAAGCTTGAACTATACTGCTGACATCCGAGGGGACTTGATCTTCGATGGATTCGAGCCCATGTCAGGTGCGCCGAACTGTCACGACGAGCATGACTTAGATCTGCCATTGGACAGTGTTCGGGAGATCACACCTGCGGCTGCCCTGGCCTTCAATCTGGAGCAGATTGTGCCATCCGAGGATGGGTGGATGGACCCCGCCAAGGAGGCTGCACCCTCAGTGGCGATAGAGCCGAACACTGACCTTACCTCCTATGAGGCCAGTGTCATCGGACCCTCGGACTCGTCTCCGGCTACAGGCTCCGAACCACGCGCATCCGTGCCTATCGAATCTGATTGGGCGCCGATCATGGAGTTTACCTCCACGGATATCTTTCAGCACTCGCCCTTGGGCGACATGCTAAATTCATTGAGGTCTCTCTCCTTGTCAGGAGACTCTTGGCCGAACTATGTCCGGCTGGAGTGGGAAGCGGACGACGAAGAAATTCGTTCCCCACCCACCACTCACTTAATAGCCACTGTCGACAACTTAACCGACGTGCTTGACTTCAACCCCCAAGACATCGATGGTATAGACGATGATGCATGAGAAGAATAGGAACCACCACCCACAAGGCGCTGGACAACCACCTCATCATATGATATATGTATATGGTGGACACACCCAAAGAAGACAATGGCGATGAGGCAACGGAGGATAATCCCCCTGAGAAGCAATCTAAGCACCGGCGTCATAGGCACCGCTCTAAGCCCCGCCAGAGCAAAAATAGTGATACCGGCACGAGCAATCCGGACGGAGCCGAAGACGAAAACAACCCCGCCCAGCCAGGCTTTGAGCAGGCCGAACGGGAGGACGGGCAAGCTAGCCCTAAGGAACACACAACAGACGGAGCATCAGAGGATGATAATTACATGCCCCTCTCCGAAGATGAAGTAAGCTTTGGCGACGAAGAATCCATCGTGCCTGAAGATCCCGTCGAGCAGGAGCGCTTCAAGCGCCGGCTTATAGACACTGCAAAAAGCCTGAAGAAGAAGCAGCATCAGCTTCAAGCTGATCAAGATCTGCTAAGGGATAGATAGACTGAAGTCCTGGCAGCCAAGGAATATGGACTCGAGCGCCCTACCAAAAGTTACCCAAAGCGCAGGTTGCTACCTCAACTCGAGGAGGAGGCATTAAAGCCTACACTACCAGCGCATGATGTGGCTAACCGGTCACTTCGTGGCCGAGACAAAGCGGCGTACCAGCCCGAAGTCCAGCCCGCAACCCGCCGCCAACCTAACAAAAACACTAAGGCCCGGGGCTACACGCAGGACCAGCAAGACATATTGGAAAAGAAAGCAGGACAGTCAAGATCGATCTACGGATCACAGGGGTGCGCCCCAACGCGTGACGATGACCGTCACGCCGGATATACTAAAAACAAATCCGGTCGGGCCGAATACAGTAGACTAGACTCATTTGAACTGCGTCGTGACGTAGCCCGGCATAGAGGCGCCGCACACCCCCTATGCTTCACTGATGATGTAATTGATCATGAGTTCCCAAAAGGGGTTAAACCCGTGAACATTGAATCATATGATGGTACAACAGACCCCGTAATATGGATTGAAGATTTCCTTCTCCACATTCACATGGCCCACGGTGATGATCTAGATGCCATCAAGTACCTCCCACTCAAGTTCAAAGGACCGGCTCGGCATTGGCTGAACATCTTGCTGGCAAACTCCATTGGCAATTGGGAGAACCTGGAAGACGCATTCCTTGACAACTTCCAAGGCACTTATGTGCGACCACCGGATGCTGCATAACCCAACAACCTCGAGAGTCAGCCAGGAAATTCTGGACCCGGTTCCTAACTAAAAAGAACCAAATCATCGACTATCCGGATGCCGAAGCCCTAGCGGCCTTTAAGCATAATATCCGCGACGAGTGGCTCACCCGACACCTCGGCCAAGAAAAACCGAAGTCCATGGCAGCCCTCACGACAGTCATGACCCGCTTTTGTGCGGGTGAGGACAGCTGGCTGGCTTGTAGCAACAACACATCAAGAAATCCTGGCACTTCAGATGCCAGAGATAGCAACGGCAAGCCACGACGCAACAGACACAAGCGTCGCAACAATGGCGACAATACCGAAGACACGGCAGTCAATGCCGGATTCAGCGGCTCTAAATCCGGTCAACGAAAAAAGGCATTTAAAAGAAGCAATCCGGGCACGTCCAGTCTGGACCGCATACTCGATCGCTCGTGTCAAATTCCCGACGCCCCCGATAAACCAGCCAACCACACCAACAGAGAATGTTGGGTGTTCAAACAGGTCGGCAAGTTGAATGCCGAAAACAAGGAAAAGGGGCTGCATAGCGATGACGACGAGAAGCCCCGGCCGCTGAACACAAGAGGACAGAAGAAATTTCCTCCCAAGGTGAAAACGGTGAATATGATATACGCAACCCATATTCCCGGGAATGAAAGCGTGCACTAAGGGATGTCTATGCGATGGAGCCAGTCGCCCCAAAGTTCAACCCATGGTCTTCTTGTCCGATCACTTTCGATCGCAGGGACCATCCTACCAGTATCCGTCACAGCGGTTCGGCCGCATTGGTCCTCGACCCCATCATTGACGGATTCCATCTCACACGAGTCCTCATGGACGATGGAAGTAGACTAAACCTGCTCTATCAGGATACAGTGCGCAAAATGGGCATCGATCCCTCAAGGATCAAGCCCACAAAAACCACCTTTAAATGTGTCATACCAGGTGTACAGGCCTGTTGCACGGGCTCAATCACACTGGAAGTAGTCTTCGGATCTACGGACAACTTCCGAAGCGAGGAGTTAATTTTCGATATCGTCCCCTTCCGCAGTGGCTATCATGCACTGCTTGGACAAACCGCATTTGCCAGATTCAATGTAGTACCGCATTACGCATACCTCAAGCTCAAAATGCCAGGACCTTGATGGGTTATAATAGTTAATGGAAACACATAGCGCTCTCTCCGTACGGAGGAGCACACTGCGGCCCTCGCAGCAGAAGTACAAAGCAGCCTTCTTAGACAGACCGCCAATTCAGCGATAAAGCTCCCGGACACTGTCAAGCGAGTCCAGAGTACCCTACAACAAGATCGTCCGGCATGTCCAGAGCTTGCCTAGCAATTCAGCCTCCGCCCTAGTCCTAGTCAAGCAGTGAAATTTGTGCCACGCATACATAATTACGCACTCAAAATACCATGGGCATAGGCGGAGGCACGGCTGCGACACGGTCCACAATGCGGCTCAACCGCCCCAGGATCTGTGTATCTTTACATCTTTTATTTTCAGGTCCCTATTTTCGGAGGCTCTTCCGATAGTCCGACTACCGGACACATCACGGGAAGGAAACACCAAGGAGGCAAGAAGCTTTGACGTACAAGGGAATCCTCAGGTGGTCTCTCATAACGATCATTATACCTGTTTTACATACCCACATGCAGCTTACCCTTGGCCAGGACATGTCAAATAGTCCTATTTCTCTTACCGCACTACTTATATACATACGCTTTAACGTATTATTTAAATAACAATGGAAAATAATGTACAACGTCAGCTTACTATTGCATGTCTTTATCCTTTTCCTTTGTTGCTTATTTATTCCGAATTGCACCCATACATTTTGGTATGTCCGGCTCGCCAGGGGCTTCAGTGTACTCGATAACACGGCAAGAAAAGTCCAAACACTTTTGACAGTGTGGCACCCCGAACTTATAGCATTATATGCATCAGCTCCGAATCATGTATTGGGTCAATAGTTGGGTTTGCCCGGCTCCCATGTTTTGGTACCTTACGTTCCGCTATATCAACTAAGGTAGCACAGGGAGAACTACTGCGATTGTGTCCCGGTTCTTTCGGACGAGCACCTCAGTAGAGAAAGCCGAAAACTAACTGTCATGATGAGGCGAGAGTTGGTCGCTGTTCGAGAGGTCTCAAATCCTTAAAGATTTTTTCTGCTTCTGGCGAGGAATCGGCCTTGTCCGATTTAGGCGTGTATAGCGCCCCAAGTTCGGCCCTTCGAATACTAGGGGCTTTACCAAAATTTAAAATTGTAGACTTTTATGGATAAGTGAGAGTGATAAAGTTGTATAGTCCGATTGCCTTGTTCATTGCGCTAAACACCTCCTTAAAGGACCAAAAATCTGGATAAAGAGTGTTTATATTTATCCCGAACACCCCAGTACTAGTTATATGGGGGCAGAAGCCGGCGACTGGCCAACTCTCAGACTTTATAAACGGCCGCACAGAAGGTAATATTTTAAATCAACAAGCGTTATATAGCGCACATGAACTCGTTTTCATATTACAGGATGACATGAGTACATTCATTCAAATATTACATCCTTATCACATTCATCCGCCACAAGGCGGGCATCCTTCAGGACATTGTCATAATACTGTTCGGGGCGGCGATGCTCCTTGCCCTTCGGCGGCCCCTCCATCACCAGCTTCTCGGCATCCATCTTCGCCCAGTGCACTTTCGCACGGGCCAAGGCCCTGCGCGCACCTTTAATACAGACTGACCGCTTTACGACTTCAAGCCGCAGACAGGCATTCACAAGCCTCTTTACCAGGCTGAAGTAGTGATACGTCCGTCGTATCTATAAGTTTCGATTGTTCCATGCCAATATTATTCAACTTTCATATACTTTTGGCAACTTTTTATACTATTTTTGGGACTAACATATTGATCCAGTGCCCAGTGCCAGTTCATGTTTGTTGCATGTTTTATGTTTTTCCGAAAACCAATATCAAATGGAGTCCAAACGGGATAAAAACCGATGGAGAATTATTTTGGAATATTTGGGATTTTCTGGAGGAAGAATCAACGCGAAACGGTGTCCGAGGTGGCCACGAGACAGGGAGTGCCCACACCCCCTGGGCGCGCCTGGCACTCTCGTGGGCCACACGTAAGGCGGTTGATGCCCTTCTTTTGCCGCAAGAAAGCTAATTTTATGAGAAAAATCTGGGCGAAAGATTCACCCCAGTCAGAGTTACAGATCTCCGGATATTAAAGAAATGGTGAAGGGGTAGAATCTGAGAACGCAGAAACAGAGAGATAGATCCAATCTCGGAGGGCTCTCGCCCCTCCCACGCCATGGGAGCCAAGGACCAGAGGGGAAACCCTTCTCCCATCTAGGGAGAAGGTCAAGGAAGAAGAAGAACAAGAGGGGCTCTCTCCCCCTTGCTTCCGGTGGCGCCGGAACACCGTCGGGGGCCATCATCATCACCGCGATCTTCACCAACATCTCCATCACCTTCCCCCTATCTATATTCAGCGGTCCACTCTCCCGCAACCCGTTGTACCCTTTACTTGAACATGGTGCTTTATGCTTCATATTATTATCCAATGATGTGTTGCCATCCTATGATGTCTGAGTAGATTTTCGTTATCCTATTGGTGATTGATGAATTGCTATGATTGGTTTGAGTTGCATGTTTTATCATTGGTGCTATCCTATGGTGCCCTCCGTATTGCGCAAGCGTGAGTGATTCCCGCTGTAGGGTTTGCAATATGTTTATGATTTGCTTATGGTGGGTGGCGTGAGTGACAGAAGCACAGATCCGAGTAAGTAGGTTGTTTACGTATGGGATAAAGGGGACTTGATACTTTAATGCTATGGTTGGGTTTTACCTTAATGAATCTTTAGTAGTTGTGGATGCTTGCTAGAGTTCCAATCACAAGTGCATATGATCCAAGTAGAGAAAGTATGTTAGCTTATGCCTCTCCCTTCAATAGAATTGCAATAGTGATTACCGGTCTAGTAACATAGTCAATTGCTTAGGGACAATTCCACAACTCCTACCACCACTTTTCCACACTCGCTATATTTACTTTATTACTTCTTTATCTAAACATCCCCTAGCCTTTATTTACGTGCTCTTTATTACCTTGCAACCCTATCCTATCACACCTACAAAGTACCTCTAGTTTCATACTTGTTCTAGGTAAAGCGAACGTCAAGCGTGCGTAGAGTTGTATCGGTGGTCGATAGAACTTGAGGGAATATTTATTCTACCTTTAGCTTCTCGATGGATTCGACACTCTTACTTATAAAAAACTGTTGCGATCCCCTACACTTATGGGTTATCAAGTAGCTGCTGGGCAGGGGCTCGCCAGGCCACATCCGGACTATAAGATCCTTCATAGCTAGTTCGACTGCCTTGTGAAGTTCGACCAGTTGCTTCAACTGGTCGCTCAAGGGCAACGGGTGTTTGGCCCCAATATACTAGGACCAGAACAACTTCTCCGTCGAGCTGTCTTCCTCAGCTTGGTACAACTCTGTGGCATCAGAAATGCTGTGCAGCAGATCTGCAAATGCTCCTGGAGAGCTCCAAATTCGGGTAAGTAAAAAGAAATTCTCCTTCACATGCTTGCTCTGCATATTGAATGTCTTACCCGCCGCAATCTTCTTGGCCGCTTGAACCTCTTGGATGGCCTTTTGGGCTTCAGCCTTGGCATCATGTGCACTCTAGCGGGCCTTCGCAAACTCGGACTCTTGCGTCTTGGAGTCATGCTCCAAGGACTCGAATTTTTTGATGAAGTCCTGGAGCTCTTGTTGGACCTCATCAACCTGAGCCTCTTGTTTCTCACGCTCGGTGCGCTCCTTGGCCGCCTTGTCTTCGGCCTTGGACAACGCCTTCTTAAGGGCCGCCAATTCGGTCATGGCCCCTATTAAATTCATGATTGTTCTATTAGCATCAATAATTTTTCCTTTATATGATATACAGACAGGGTATCACTTACCTTTGTTCTCCTCGAGCTGCCTCTTCACGAGGCCAAGCTCTTCCTTGGTCTGCCCTAGGTCCCGCTTCAGTTCGGAGACCTTTGCAGTACGGGCGGCAGCGGCCAGCAGCGACCCCTGCTTATTCACATAGACATAATATGATTAGACTCCTGTGGTTTTTATTTGATCCTCTGTTCGGCTTTTCTTTCCGAACACCAAACAGAGCATCAGGGGCTACTATCTATGTTGGGATATTCTCTCATAATTTAATTACTTACCTTAAAGCCTGTTAGGAGGCTGGCGCAGGCTTCGGTCAATCCGCTTTTGGCGGACCGAACCTTCGCGATCACCGTACTCATAAAAGTACGGTGTTCTTCATCAATGGAAGCGGCCTGAAGCGCTTCCAGCAAGTTGTCCGATGCCTCCGGATGGACAGAGGTCATCGGCACAGTCGGCTCGCCCCCCTCAGCGAGGGGCTACCTGCTTGAATCCGGAACCACTGGAGGTTACGGTGCAGTATCCGGCTGGGGGCCAAACTTGTTGCGTCCCCCCTAATCAGAATCCATGGGGGTCTTCCCCCCATGTGCCCGGCATCAGGGATTTCACCTTGGGGCGCCTCTAGAACTGTCCCCCCTGGCCCGGTATCCTCTGAGACAGCACCTCGGTGTCGTCCGCGGGCCGGGGGGTGATGGCCATCGGGAGCGAATCGTTGTTCATCGCCGACGCGCTCAAAGACCCCTTCGAGGAGGATAAGTCGATGCGGGCTTTGTATGGACTGCACGATCATATTTAACATGATAAGTGTTGGGGAACGTTGCAGAAAATTAAATTTTTTCCTACGGTTTCACCAAGATCCATCTATGAGTTCATCTAAGCAACAAGTCATGGGAGAGAGTTTGCATCTACATACCACTTGTAGATCGCGTGCGGAAGCTTGCAAGGTGATGGTGATGATGGAGTCGTACTCGACGTGATTCGAATCACCGATGTCCAAGTGCTGAACGGACAGCACCTCCGCGTTCAACACACGTACGGGACGGGAGACGTCTCCTCCTTCTTGATCCAGCAAGGGGGGAGGAGAGGTTGAGGAAGCTTTCTCCAACGGCAGCACGACGGCGTGGTGTAGTTGGTGCAGCAGTACTCCGACAGAGCTTCGCCAAGCACGTACGGAGGAGGAGAGCTGTTGGGGAGGGGAGGGGCTGCGCCTTGAGTTGTGGTGTAGCAACCCTCCCCTCACCCCTCTATATATAGGAGGAGAGGGGCAAGGGGGCCGGCCCTCTAGGGGAAACCCTAGAGGGGGGCGGCGGCCAAAGGGTGGGGGGCTTGCCCCCCAAGCAAGGGGGGTGCGCCCCTTTTAGGGTTTCCCCCCCAACCCTAGGCGCATGGGCCCAAGGGGGGGGCGCCAAGCCCACTAGGGGCTGGCTGCTATCCCTACGCAGCCCAAGTTGCCCCCGGGATGGGTGGTCCCTTGCGGTGGACCCTCGGAAACTCTCCGGTGGTCCCGGTACAATACCGGTATGACCCCGAAACTTTCTGGTGTCCTTTTAACAACTTCCCATATATAAAACTTTACCTCCGGACCATTCTGAAACTCCTCGTGACGTCCGGGATCTCATCCGGGACTCCGAACAACATTCGGTAATCACATACTTGTCTTCCTGATAACCCTAGCGTCACCAAACCTTAAGTGTGTAGACCCTACGGGTTCGGGAGACATGCAGACATGACCGAGACTCTCCGGTCAATAACCAACAGCGGGATCTGGATACCCATGTTGGCTCCCACATGCTCCTCGATGATTTCATCGGTTGAACCACAATGTCGAGGATTCGATCAAAACCCTGTATACAATTCCCTTTGTCAATCGGTACGTTACTTGCCCGAGACTCGATCGTCGGTATCCCAATACCTTGTTCAGTCTCGTTACCGGCAAGTCACTTTACTCGTACCGTAATGCATGATCCCGTGACCAACACCTTGGTCACCTTGAGCTCATTATGATGATGCATTACCGAGTGGGCCCAGAGATACCTCTCCGTCATACGGAGTGACAAATCCCAGTCTCGATCCGTGTCAACCCAACAGACACTTTCGAAGATACCTGTAATGCACCTTTATAGTCACCCAGTTACGTTGTGACGTTTGATACACCCAAGGCACTCCTACGGTATCCGGGAGTTACACGATCTCATGGTCGAAGGAAGAGATACTTGACATTGGCAAAGCTCTAGCAAACGAACTACACGATCTTTGTGCCATGCTTAGGATTGGGTCTTGTCCATCACATCATTCTCCTAATGATGTGATCCCGTTATCAACGACATCCAATGTCCATAGCCAGGAAACCATGACTATCTGTTGATCACAACGAGCTAGTCAACTAGAGGCTCACTAGGGACATATTGTGGTCTATGTATTCACACGTGTATTACGATTTCCGGATAATACAGTTATAGCATGAATAAAAGACAATTATCATGAACAATGAAATATAATAATACTTTTATTATTGCCTCTAGGGCATATTTCCAACAGTCTCCCACTTGCACTAGAGTCACCAATCTAGTTACATTGTGATGAATCGAACACCCATAGAGTTCTGGTGTTGATCATGTTTTGCTCGCGAGAGAGGTTTAGTCAACGGATCTGCGACATTCAGATCCGTGTGTACTTTGCAAATCTCTATGTCTCCATCTTGAACATTTTCACGGATGGAGTTGAAACGACGCTTGATGTGCCTGGTCTTTTTGTGAAACCTGGGCTCCTTGGCAAGGGCAATAGCTCCAGTGTTGTCACAGAAGAGTTTGATCGGCCCCGACGCATTGGGTATGACTCCTAGGTCGGTGATGAACTCCTTCACCCAAATCGCTTCATGCGCTGCCTCCGAGGCTGCCATGTACTCCGCTTCACACGTAGATCCCGCCACGACGCTCTGCTTGCAGCTGCACCAGCTTACTGCTCCACCATTCAACATATACACGTATCCGGTTTGCGACTTAGAGTCATCCAGATCTGAGTCAAAGCTAGCGTCGACGTAACCCTTTACGACGAGCTCTTCGTCTCCTCCATAAACGAGAAACATGTCCTTTGTCCTTTTCAGGTACTTCAGGATATTCTTGACCGCTGTCCAGTGTTCCTTGCCGGGATTACTTTGGTATCTTGCTACCAAACTTACGGCAAGGTTTACATCAGGTCTGGTACACAGCATGGCATACATAATAGATCCTATGGCTGAAGCATAGGGGATGACACTCATCTCTTCTTTATCTTTTGCCGTGGTCGGTGACTGAGCCGAGCTCAATCTCACACCTTGTAACATAGGCAAGAACCCCTTCTTGGACTGATCCATTTTGAACCTCTTCAAAATCTTATCAAGGTATGTGCTTTGTGAAAGACCTATGAGGCGTCTCGATCTATCTCTATAGATTTTGATGCCTAATATATAAGCAGCTTCTCCAAGGTCCTTCATTGAAAAACACTTATTCAAGTAGGCCTTAATGCTGTCCAGAAGTTCTATATTATTTCCCATCAAAAGTATGTCATCTACATATAATATGAGAAATGCTACAGAGCTCCCACTCACTTTCTTGTAAACGCAGGCTTCTCCATAAGTCTGCATAAACCCAAACGCTTTGATCATCTCATCAAAGCGAATGTTCCAACTCCGAGATGCTTGCACCAGTCCATAGATGGATTGCTGGAGCTTGCATACTTTGTTAGCGTTCTTAGGATCGACAAAACCTTCCGGCTGCATCATATACAGCTCTTCCTTAAGATGTCCGTTAAGGAATGCCGTTTTGACATCCATCTGCCATATCTCATAATCATAGTATGCGGCAACTGCTAACATGATTCGGACGGACTTCAGCTTCGCTACGGGAGAGAATGTCTCGTCGTAGTCAATTCCTTGAACTTGTCCATAACCCTTAGCGACAAGTCGAGCTTTATAGATGGTAACATTACCATCCGCGTCCGTCTTCTTCTTAAAAATCCATTTGTTTTCTATCGCTCGCCGATCATCGGGCAAGTCTGTCAAAGTCCATACTTTGTTTTCATACATGGATTCTATCTCGGATTTCATGGCTTCAAGCCATTTGTTGGAATCTGGGCCCGCCATTGCTTCTTCATAGTTCGAAGGTTCACCGTTGTCTAACAACATGATTTCCAGGACAGGGTTGCCGTACCACTCTGGTGCGGAACGTGTCCTTGTGGACCTACGAAGTTCAGTAGCAACTTGATCCGAAGCACCTTGATCATCATCATTGTTTTCCTCTACAGTTGGTGTGGGCATCACAGGAACGGTTTCCTGCGCTGCACCACTTTCCCGTTTGAGAGGTAGTACTTCATCGAGTTCTACTTTCCTCCCACTTACTTCTTTCAAGAGAAACTCTTTTTCCAGAAAGCATCCGTTCTTGGCAACAAAGATCTTGCCTTCGGATCTTAAGTAGAAGGTATACCCGACAGTTTCCTTAGGGTATCCTATGAATACGCATTTTTCCGACTTGGGTTCGAGCTTTTCAGGTTGAAGTTTCTTGACATAAGCATCGCATCCCCAAACTTTTAGAAACGACAGCTTAGGTTTCTTCCCAAACCATAATTCATACGGTGTCGTCTCAACGGATTTAGACGGTGCCCTATTTAAAGTGAATGTAGCTGTCTCTAGAGCGTATCCCCAAAATGATAGCGGTAAATCGGTAAGAGACATCATAGATCGCACCATATCCAATAGAGTGCGATTACGACGTTCGGACACACCGTTTCGCTGAGGTGTTCCAGGCGGCGTGAGTTGTGAAACGATTCCACATTTCCTTAAGTGTGTACCAAATTCGTGACTTAAGTATTCTCCTCCACGATCTGATCGCAGGAACTTTATCTTTCGGTCGCGTTGATTCTCCACCTCATTCTGAAATTCCTTGAACTTTTCAAAGGTCTCAGACTTGTGTTTCATTAAGTAGACATACCCATATCTACTTAAGTCATCAGTGAGACTGAGAACATAACGATATCCTCCGCGAGCCTCAACGCTCATTGGACCGCACACATCGGTATGTATGATTTCCAGCAAGTTGGTTGCTCGCTCCATTGTTCCGGAGAACGGAGTCTTGGTCATTTTGCCCATGAGGCATGGTTCGCATGTGTCAAACGATTCATAATCAAGAGACTCTAAAAGTCCATCAGCATGGAGCTTCTTCATGCGCTTGACACCAATGTGACCAAGGCGGCAGTGCCACAAGTATGTGGGACTATCGTTATCAACTTTACATCTTTTGGCATCCACACTATGAACATGTGTGATATTACGCTCGAGATTCATTAAGAATAAACCATTGACCATCGGAGCATGACCATAAAACATATCTCTCATATAAATTGAACAACCATTATTCTCGGACTTAAATGAGTAGCCATCTCGTATTAAACGAGATCCAGATACAATGTTCATGCTCAAACTTGGCACTAAATAACAATTATTAAGGTTCAAAACTAATCCCGTAGGTAAATGTAGAGGCAGCGTGCCGACGGCGATCACATCGACTCTGGAACCATTCCCGACGCGCATCGTCACCTCGTCCTTCGCCAGTCTCGGTTTATTCCGCAGCTCCTGCTGTGAGTTACAAATATGAGCAACGGCACCGGTATCAAATACCCAGGAGTTATTACGAGTACTGGTAAGGTACACATCAATTACATGTATATCAAATATACCTTTGGTGTTGCCGGCCTTCTTATCCGCTAAGTATTTGGGGCAGTTCCGCTTCCAGTGACCCTTCCCCTTGCAATAAAAGCACTCAGTCTCAGGCTTGGGTCCATTCTTTGACTTCTTCCCGGCAACTGGCTTACCAGGCGCGGCAACATCCTTGCCGTCCTTCTTGAAGTTCTTCTTCCCCTTGCCCTTCTTGAACTTAGTGGTCTTATTGACCATCAACACTTGATGTTCTTTCTTGATTTCAGCCTCTGCTGACTTCAGCATAGAGAACACTTCAGGAATGGTCTTCACCATCCCCTGCATGTTGTAGTTCATCACAAAGCTCTTGTAGCTTGGTGGGAGCGACTGGAGGATTCTGTCAATGACCGCCTCATCTGGGAGGTTAATGTTCAGCTGGGTCATACGATTGTGCAACCCAGACATCTTCAGGATGTGCTCACTGACAGAACTGTTTTCCTCCATCTTACAACTATAGAACTTGTCGGAGACATCATATCTCTCGACCCGGGCATGAGCTTGGAAAACTAGTTTCAGCTCTTCGAACATCTCATATGCTCCGTGATGCTCAAAACGCTTTTGGAGCCCCGGTTCTAAGCTGTAAAGCATGCCGCACTGAACGAGGGAGTAATCATCAGCACGAGACTGCCAAGCATTCATAATGTCTTGGTTCTCTGGGACGGGAGCGTCACCTAGCGGTCCTTCTAGGACATATTGTTTCCTGGCAGCTATGAGGATGATCCTCAGGTTCCGGACCCAGTCCGTATAGTTGCTGCCATCATCTTTCAGCTTGGTTTTCTCTAGGAACGCGTTGAAGTTCATGTTGACATTAGCGTTGGCCATTTGATCTACAAGACATATTTGCAAAGGTTTTAGACTAAGTTCATGATAATAAAGTTCTAATCAAATTATGAACTCCCACTTAGATTAGACATCCCTCTAGTCATCTAAGTGTCACACGATCCGAGTCAACTAGCCCGTGTTCGATCATCACGTGAGACGGACTAGTCATCATCGGTGAACATCTTCATGTTGATCGTATCTTCCATACGACTCGTGTTCGACCTTTCGGTCTCCGTGTTCCGAGGCCATGTCTGTACATGCTAGGCTCGTCAAGTTAACCCTAAGTGTTTTCGCTGTGTAAAACTGTCTTACACCCGTTGTATGTGAACGTAAGAATCCATCACACCCGATCATCACATGGTGCTTAGAAGCGGCGAACTGTAGCAATGGTGCACAGTTAGGGGAGAACACTTCTTGAAATTTTGTAAGGGATCATCTTATTTACTACCGTCGTCCTAAGTAAACAAGATGCATAAAACATAATAAACATCACATGCAATTATATAAAGTAGTGACATAATATGGCCAATATCATATAGCTCCTTTGATCTTCATCTTCGGGGCTCCATGATCATCTTGTCACCGGCATGACACCATGATCTCCATCATTATGATCTCCATCATCGTGTCTTCATGAAGTTGTCGCGCCAACGACTACTTCTACTTCTATGGCTAACGATTAGTAATAAAGTAAAGTAGTTTACATGGCGTTCTTCAATGACACGCAGGTCATACAAAATAAAGACAACTCCTATGGCTCCTGCCGGTTGTCATACTCATCGACATGCAAGTCGTGAATCCTATTACAAGAACATGATCTCATACATCACAATTCATCATTCATCACAACTTCTGGCCATATCACATCACATGATCAATCGCTGCAAAAACAAGTTAGACGTCCTCTAATTGTTGTTGCATCTTTTACGTGGCTGCAATTGGGTTCTAGCAAGAACGTTTTCTTACCTACGAATAACCACAACGTGATTTTGTCAACTTCTATTTACCCTTCATAAGGGCCCTTTTCATCGAATCCGCTCCAACTAAAAGTGGGAGAGACAGACACCCGCCAGCCACCTTATGCAACTAGTGCATGTCAATCGATGGAACCGATCTCACGTAAGCGTACGTGTAAGGTTGGTCCGGGCCGCTTCATCCCACAATACCGTTGAAGCAAGAAAAGACTAGTAGAGGCAAGTAAGTTGACAAGATCCACGCCCACAACAAAATTGTGTTCTACTCGTGCATTAGAGAACTACGCATAGACCTAGCTCATGATGCCACTGTTGGGGAACATTGCAGAAAATTAAAAAAATTCCTACGGTTTCACCAAGATCCATCTATGAGTTCATCTAAGCAACGAGTCATGGGAGAGAGTTTGCATCTACATACCACTTGTAGATCGCGTGCGGAAGCTTGCAAGGTGATGGTGATGATGGAGTCGTACTCGACGTGATTCGAATCACCGATGTCCAAGTGCTGAACGGATAGCACCTCCGCGTTCAACACACGTACGGGACGGGAGACGTCTCCTCCTTCTTGATCCAGCAAGGGGGAAGGAGAGGTTGAGGAAGCTTGCTCCAACGGCAGCACGACGGTGTGGTGTAGTTGGTGCAGCAGTACTCCGACAGAGCTTCGCCAAGCACGTACGGAGGAGGAGAGGTGTTGGGGAGGGGAGGGGCTGCGCCTTGAGTTGTGGTGTAGCAGACCTCCCCTCACCCCTCTATATATAGGAGGAGAGGGGCAAGGGGGCCGGCCCTCTAGGGGAAACCCTAGAGGGGGGCGGCGGCCAAAGGGTGGGGGGCTTGCCCCCCAAGCAAGGGGGGTGCGCCCCTTTTAGGGTTTCCCCCCCAACCCTAGGCGCATGGGCCCAAGTGGGGGGGCGCGCCAAGCCCACTAGGGGCTGGCTTCTATCCCTACGCAGCCCAAGTTGCCCCCCGGGATGGGTGGTCCCTCCCGGTGGACCCTCGGAAACTCTCCGGTGGTCCCGGTACAATACCGGTATGACCCCGAAACTTTCCGATGTCCTTTTAACAACTTCCCATATATAAAACTTTACCTCCGGACCATTCCGGAACTCCTCGTGACGTCCGGGATCTCATCCGGGACTCCGAACAACATTCGGTAATCACATACTTGTCTTCCTGATAACCCTAGCGTCACCGAACCTTAAGTGTGTAGACCCTACGGGTTCGGGAGACATGCAGACATGACCGAGACTCTCTGGTCAATAACCAACAGCGGGATCTGGATACCCATGTTGGCTCCCACATGCTCCTCGATGATTTCATCGGTTGAACCACGATGTCGAGGATTCGATCAAAACCCTGTATACAATTCCCTTTGTCAATCGGTACGTTACTTGCCCGAGACTCGATCGTCGGTATCCCAATACCTTGTTCAGTCTCGTTACCGGCAAGTCACTTTACTCGTACCGTAATGCATGATCCCGTGACCAACACCTTGGTCACCTTGAGCTCATTATGATGATGCATTACCGAGTGGGCCCAGAGATACCTCTCCGTCATACGGAGTGACAAATCCCAGTCTCGATCCGTGTCAACCCAACAGACACTTTCGGAGATACCTGTAATGCACCTTTATAGTCACCCAGTTATGTTGTGACGTTTGATACACCCAAGGCACTCCTACGGTATCCGGGAGTTACACGATCTCATGGTCGAAGGAAGAGATACTTGACATTGGCAAAGCTCTAGCAAACGAACTACACGATCTTTGTGCCATGCTTAGGATTGGGTCTTGTCCATCACATCATTCTCCTAATGATGTGATCCCGTTATCAACGACATCCAATGTCCATAGCCAGGAAACCATGACTATCTGTTGATCACAACGAGCTAGTCAACTAGAGGCTCACTAGGGACATATTGTGGTCTATGTATTCACACGTGTATTACGATTTCCGGATAATACAGTTATAGCATGAATAAAAGACAATTATCATGAACAATGAAATATAATAATACTTTTATTATTGCCTCTAGGGCATATTTCCAACAATAAGAAGCAATAAAGCAAAACATGCTGGAAGTATTATGGTATCCAGATACTTACGACTTTGCCAGGGGCTTGTCCCTGGGCAGCCACTCCTCGTCGCTGTAGGCCGCTGTTGTGGAGTGGTCTGGAGGGAGGGTCTCCCCCTTCTTGGACCCTTCGGCCTCCTCAGACGGGGCGGCCTTCCTTTTCTTGTCCTCCCGGTTGGGGGGGAGGACTTTCCTCTTCCTCCTCGTTTTCGTTGGAGGAGCGCGCCTTGATGTCTTCGGACGATGAGTTCGACACAACTTTGCGCCGGAGACCTTTCCTAGTCCCCGTGGCCTTCTTCTCCAGCACCTCGTTGGGCGCCAGAAACAGCATCTCCGTTAAGAGAGCTATTGTTGGATCTTCAGGTAGTGGAGCTGGACAGTCGATCCACTCCGCTGTCGCCACCCAGTTCCGTTAAATCGACGTGGAGGCTTAGATTCCTCCCACGAACATACTGGGAAAGGCGCATCTTGTGAAATACAGATAGCTTACCGGGTTGGTGCGGCGCTTCGCGCTGAGTCCGCGATCCTCGGTAATGGGAGGAGGCACCTCGGCGGCCTTGAACAGCACCTTCCAGACGTCTTTGTGCGTCGTGTCGAAGAGCTCTCGCAGCGTATGGTGTTCGGCCGGGTCCAACTCCCACATATTGAATGCCCGTCTTTGACACGGGAGGATCCTGCGGAAGAGCATGACCTGGACATGTTGACAAGCTTGATTTTCTTGCTTATCATATTTTTGACACAGTTCTGGAGTCCGGTCAGCTCCACTGGCTCACCCCAGGCTAAACCCTTCCTTTTCCAGGAGGTAAGCCGCATGGGGATGCCAGATCAAAATTCGGGGGCCACCGCCCAGTTGGAGTCACGCGGCTCGGTGATATAGAACCACCTCGACTGCCACCCCTTCACGGTCTCCACATAGGAGCCTTCGAGCCAGGTGACGTTGGGCATCTTGCGCACCATGGAGCCTCCGCACTCCGCTGGCTGGCCGACCACTATCTTCGGCTTCACGGTGAAGATCTTCAGCCACAGGCCGAAGTGGGGCTTGATGCGGAGGAAGGCCTTGCACACGACGATAAACGCCGAGATGTTGAGGATGAAATTGGGGGCCAGATCATGGAAATCTAGCCCATAGTAAAACATGAGCCCGCGAACAAATGGATGGAGAGGAAATCCTAGTCCGCGGACGAAGTGGGCAAGGAATACAACCCTCTCGTGGGGTTCCGGGGTAGGGACGATCTGCCTGCGTCCGGGAGCCGGTGCGCGATGTCTGCGACCAAGTATCCGGCCTCCCGGAGCTTCGTGATGTCCTCCTCCATAACGGAGGAGGCCATCCACTTGCCTCCCGCTTCGGACATGTTTGGAATGGCTCTACGGAGAAGGTGAGAACTTGGGCACTGGAGCTCGAGCGTGCGAGAATGGATGAGCGAAGGAAGAAGAAGGCGTGGGTGAAAAAGAGGAATCCTTATCTCTTTATAAAGGCGGTAGAAACTGTGCGCCTCCCCACTTGCTCGATAAAATTGCTTATTCCCCAAGCGCCACGATTGATGGCGTGGTTGGGTTACCCACACCCGTATTGATGAGAATCCCATGATAAGGGGACACGATCTCTGCTTCGACAAGACGTGCCAAGGAAACCGCCTTGCAATATGTGCAGTAGCTGGTTGAGAAAAACGGTTCGAATAATGACCGGGTCGTGGCGTGATGTCACACTATAAAAAGTTGTCAGCAAATTAGATTTGTGGAATATTGTGCTCTCTACGGTAGTATGTGGAATTTGTTTTGCAGAGCCAGACACGATCCTTGTGTTCAAAATCCTCTATGGAGTATTCGGAGAGGGAACCCGCCTTGCAATGCCGAAGACAATCTGCGCGCCATACTCATCGTCATTGAAGTCTGGTTCAGGGGCTACTGAGGGAGTCCTAGATTAGGGGGACCTCGGATAGCCGGACTATATACTTTAGCCGGACTATTGGACTATGAAGATACAAGATTGAAGACTTCGTCCCGTGTCCGGGTGGGACTCTCCTTTGCGTGGAAGGCAAGCTTGGCAATTCGGATATGTAGATCTCCTTCTCTATAACCGACTCTGTGTAACCCTAGCCCCCTCCGGTGTCTATATAAACCGAAGGGTTTAGTCCATAGGACAACAACAATCATAATCATAGGCTAGCTTCTAGGGTTTAGCCTCTACGATCTCGTGGTAGATCAACTCTTGTAATACTCATATCATCAAGATCAATCAAGCAGGAAATAGGGTATTACCTCCATCGAGAGGGCCCAAACCTGGGTAAACATCCTGTCCCCCACCTCCTGTTACCATTAGCCTTAGACGCACAGTTCGGGACCCCCTACCCGAGATCCACCGGTTTTGACACCGACATTGGTGCTTTCATTGAGAGTTCCACTGTGTCGTCACGATAAGGCTTGATGGCTCCTTCAATCATCTTCAACGATGCGATCCAGGGTGAGGTTTTCCTTCCCGGACAGATCTTCGTATTCGGCGGCTTCGTACTGCGGGCCAACTCGCTTGGCCATCTGGAGCAGATCGATAGCTACGCCCTTGGCCATCACGTCAGGTTTGGAAGCTTGAACTATACTGCCGACATCCGAGGGGACTTGATCTTCGACGGATTTGAGCCCATGTCAGGTGCGCCGAACATTCACGACGAGCATGACTTAGATCTGCCATCGGACAGTGTTCGGGAGATCACACCTGCGGCTGCCCCAGCCTTCAATCTGGAGCAGATTGTGCCATCCGAGGATGGGTGGATGGACCCCGCCAAGGAGGCCGCACCCTCAGCGGCGATAGAGTCGAACACTGACCTCACCTCCTATGAGGCCGGTGTCATCGGACCCTCGGACTCGTCTTCGGCTACAGGCTCCGAACCGCGCGCATCCTTGCCTACCGTGGACCTGTAGTTGGGACCAAAAAAAAGTTCGCGCCCTAGTTGCGAGTCAATGGTGGACTTGCAACTAGGACACAAAATGTTGGGCTTAGTTGTGAGTCGAGAGTGGACTTGCAACTAGGACAAAAAAAGGACGGGGCCCAGTTGCGAGTCAAGGACTTGCAACTGAAAAAAACAAAGATCACGTCCAAGTTGCGAGTCGAGGATGGACTTGCAACTAGGACAAAAAATGTTGGGCTCAGTTGCGAGTCAAAGGGTGGACTTGCAACCGAGAAAAAAAAAGGTCGGGCCCTAGTTGCGAGTCAATTGGTGGACTTGCAACTAGAACAAAAAGAAAAGTTAAGACTTATTTGCGAGTCGAGGGTGGACTGACAGCTGAGACAAAAAAAGTTTCAGGCCCTAGTTGCAAGTCAAGGGTGGACTTGCAACTGAGACTAAAAAATGTCAAAGTTTAGTTGCGAGTCGAGGGTAGGATTGCAACTATGACAAAAGAAGGTCGGGGCCTAGTTGCATGTTAAGGGCAGACTTGCAACTCGAACAAGAAAAAAGAGACCCCTCTATTGGGTGGTTGACACTCAACTAACAACGATGGAAAAAAGTTTGAATCTCACAAAATGAAAAAGACAAAATAAAGAAACATGAATTAAAAAAGTTCACAAATTTGAAACAAATAAATGAAAAAAAAGAAAAAAAATCAAAAAAGTTAATTATAGCCGCAGCCCACGCTCGCGCAATGTACTAGGGGTAGTGGGCTGGGATCGGACCCAGTTGCATAGTAAGTGTGGACTTGCAACTCGCATAAGAATTGCAAGTCAGCGATGAACTTGCAACTAAGGGACAAAATGGATCGGTTACCGAGTTGCGTGTCATGATTGTACTTGCAATTAAGACACAAAAAGCGAGCCCATTCGTGAGTTAGGAATAAACTTTGAAAAATGCGATCAAAATTTGAAAGTGTTGAACATTTTCTTGAAAACACGAATGTATTTTGAAATTCTATTTTTGAAGAAACAAAAAACACAAAGAAAATGGAAAAACAAGTAAAAGAAAATAAGAACCTTCTAATTTGTTAAAAATTTGTAATTTAAAAAAAGACTAGAAAGAAAAACAAAAACCGTAAAAAAATCAAAATCTTCTAAAATGGTTCCCAACACCGATGAAGAACCTTGCAAAAGGTTTCTTGATCGCTCGTTGTGGTGTGTGTTTGTGTGGAATCCAAATGCGCACCACATCAACCAGGTTCTACAATACGAAAGACAAAACATATCAGCATTACCTATAAAAAAAACAAATCAGCAGCCCATCAAGAAGAAGACAACACAAATCCAGCCCGTTCCAAAAAGAACACACCGAAACAGTTAGACAACGAAAGCTACGGGAGTTATACAAAAAAAAAACCGAAAGCTGTGGGACGTACCTCTCTCAAAAAAGCTGCGGGGCGTACGTGCATTATAGCCTAATTCGAGTTGCACGAATCTTGCAGCAATCATGATCGTATAATGAGGAACTTAGATGTGAGATCGTATTTCACATCTAGATGTGAAATAGCAATCCTGATTTTTAAAACATAAGGATTATAATAATTTAGCTATAAAAAAGATTACAATAACTTAAAGTCTGACACTGCCTTGAAAAAGTAGAGTGCCACTGCCACAAGGAAAGCGTGAGAGATGAATGAATTTAGACCCTGCTCCTTTTCTCTGACACGAGAACCATTTATGCGTAGCAAAGGGTCAACAGGTATCAGATCAATGACTACTAAACTACTCCCTCCGTCCATAATATAAGAGCGTTTTTATATTATGAGACGGAGGGAGTATTAACCAAATCCCCGCAAAAAGAAATATAATAAATCAATATGATCAAAGTAGAAATACAACAAAAAGAAAACTAAATCAATATGATCGAATACAAACTAGAACCTATCCGCAAAAAAATATGAAACAGAAATACACAACTGAGTATCAAGATGTAGTTGACGAGCTACTGAATCTGCAAAAAGAACTGTCTACCCATGCACATTCTTGACCCAGCACGAACAAGTTCACAAATGCATTGCAGTTGACAAGTTTAAGCCCCCCACTATCCTTGTTAGAAATTTGTCGACGTACCATGTTAGTAATATATGTGTTTTGACCCATATTGGTAAACATACAAAGAATATACAAACGTTATACTTAACTGTCC